>NW_026967789.1:0-179551 GCF_028390025.1 Pseudophryne corroboree | reverse complement strand
CACCCTTAAATAAAGATTTTCTTAATTCCTTACCTGTGTGCTAATTAGATATCACCTTGTTTTCACATTAAACAGACTTCCACATGCGAAAGCAGCAAGGATGCAGTGGCGTTAATGTTTCCTGGTGTCAACCTGTATTATTTCAGTAGACATTGAAATGAGGATGCATCTTGCTGCCTTTCCAATGAAGCAAGTTTAATTTAGTAATAGGTGAAAAACCATCCCTACAAAGGTGTTAATCAGAGACTTGGCTTTGTGGACACTTTTCAGAGAACAAATTTGTTAGCATAAAAATAAAGCCAGAAAATGAAGAGCTGTTTAATCACTCAATTGGATTTTTTTGCCAGCATATTTCTTTTTCTCTGCAACCCACTGCTAAATTGTGCTTCCTAGCTGTTTTTATAAAATCACTGAATCAAATCTAACTCTGATTACATCAGAGAAGGCCAGGTACCCTACACCATAACAGGGGGTTTGAAATTTTGACTTGTCTACTTAAATATCACCAAAATCTGATAACAAGGTCAATTACGTCCCTTAGTGGGATTGAACCACCAACCTTTTGATTAATAACCATACACACTGAGGCAGCACAAGGGAACTCTCGAAAGAAGAACAAGGCTAGAGGAAGAACTGAAACAAAGAAATCTGACTTTTACTAGAGCTGACCAGAGGAAAGCACAAACACAGTCCCCCACTACCACAAATAATGCAGTTGAGTTTCCCACATTTGGGGAAATCACATGGGTCAGCATACCCAGAATGCAATGAATGAACCTCACCCTGGGAGAACAATCTTCAAGACCATGGTCTCTCCTATGCAAAATAAGTATGATTTGGGATAGGGCTGGGGAGGGCCGCTGCTCAGGCACATCTCTGTCAAGTAAAGGAGATTCAACTGAGGCAGCACAAGGGAACTCTCATCTGGGGACAACAACTGCAGGGAGAACACATATTTTCAGATGAACATGGGAGGGCAGAAGGCTGCCTAATACTGAAGCACCCCCAAACAACAAACCAAATGCAACAACTAGTGCAAGCATTCCTGGGGGAAGGCCTGCAGCAGATGGATTTGCATATGGTGATGCCATCCAAGCAGTGGGTCAAAGTTGGCTTCAACCCTCGTCTGCATATGAAAAGAGAAAAGGGGCGTGCAGGGCATGGCGGCCTTTTGCGGCGCTTGGATGACCCCTAGTTCGCATTACACACCTCCACCCTCCTTCGGTGTGGGGCTCATGTTGGCTATGCCCCAGCCCCTGAAGCATTCAAGCTGATTTCTTGCAGCAGCTGGGCACTGTAACTGCTCCAGAGCTGCTCTGTAAGGCAAGTAAAAGGGTGTGGGCCCTGCAGCACTACCTGTAGTTTGCATTGTGCGTTGGAAGGCACGAAGTAAGCAGACGGGAGAAGTCAGGATAGTGCGCAAGGGCATAGAAGGGAGCGGCTCAAGAAAAGAGAAGTGGAAACAGACAGCAAACTAGGCTGGAGAGAGACCTGAGACAAAGAGATCTGAATTATACGAGAGCCGACCAAGGGAAACACAAATTATGCAGTCAAGTTTCCCACATTTGGGGAAATCACAGGGGCAGCACAACTAGAGTGCAATGGGTGAGCCTTGCCCTGGGAGAAGCACCTTCATGATCATAGTATCTCACCTGGCAGGTAAGTAGGAGTTGGGCTAGAGCTGGGGAGGGTCGCTGCTCGGGCACCCCCCTGTCAAGTGAAAGAGATCCAACTGAGGCAGCACAAGGGAACTCTCGAAAGAAGAACAAGGCTAGAGGAAGATCTGAGATAAAGAAATCTGATTTTTACCAGAGCTGACCAGAGGAAAGCACAAACACAGTCCCCCACTACCACAAATAATGCAGTCGAGTTTCCCACATTTGGGGAAATCACAGGGGTCAGCATACCCAGAATGCAATGAATGAACCTCACCCTGGGAGAACAATCTTCATGACCATGGTATCGCCTATGCAAAATAAGTATGATTTGGGATAGGGCTGGGGAGGGCCGCTGCTCAGGCACATCTCTGTCAAGTAAAGGAGATTCAACTGAGGCAGCACAAGGGAACTCTCATCTGGGGACAACAACTGCAGGGAGAACACATATTTTCAGATGAACATGGGAGGGCAGAAGGCTGCCTAATACTGAAGCACCCCCAAACAACAAACCAAATGCAACAACTAGTGCAAGCATTCCTGGGGGAAGGCCTGCAGCAGATGGATTTGCATATGGTGATGTCATCCAAACAGTGGGTCAAAGTTGGCTTCAACCCTCGTCTGCATATGAAAAGAGACAAGGGGCGTGCAGGGCATGGCGGCCTTTTGCGGCGCTTGGATGACCCCTAGTTCGCATTACACACCTCCACCCTCCTTCGGTGTGGGGCTCATGTTGGCTATTCCCCAGCCCCTGAAGCATTCAAGCTGATTTCTTGCAGCAGCTGGGCACTGTAACTGCTCCAGAGACGCTCTGTAAGGCAAGTAAAAGGGTGTGGGTCCTGCAGCACTACCTGTAGTTTGCATTGTGCGTTGGAAGGCACGAAGTAAGCAGACGGGAGAAGTCAGGATAGTGCGCAAGGGCATAGAAGGGAGCGGCTCAAGAAAAGAGAAGTAGAAACAGACAGCAAACTAGGCTGGAGAGAGACCTGAGACAAAGAGATCTGAATTATACGAGAGCCGACCAGGGGAAACACAAATTATGCAGTCAAGTTTCCCACATTTGGGGAAATCGCAGAAGCAGCACACCCAGAGTGCAATGGGTGAGCCTTGCCCTGGGAGAAGCACCTTCATGATCATAGTATCTCACCTGGCAGGTAAGTAGGAGTTGGGCTAGAGCTGGGGAGGGTCGCTGCTCGAGCATCCCCCTGTCAAGTAAAGGAGATTCAACTGAGGCAGCACAAGGGAACTCTCATCTGGGGACAACAACTGCAGGGAGAACACATATTTTCAGATAAAAATCTTGGTCATGCTCTGGTTTCTCTTCAGAACGAACAAATCTTTCGCCTTTTACTAAAGATTTCCGTGGAGAGGAGCAAAACCGAGTTTTATCTCAATTTTTGCATGCCCCATCTTTTTGGGGTTTCTTTTATCGGTTTAAAGATAGAATGAGTGTGCTTTAATGTAAGCTCATTTGCATAGAAATGACAGTAAATGTTTGTTTCTTTTCAAACAGAACTTTCTTGACCATGCTACTTGCTTGAAAGATCTGGGAGCACATGGAATACAGTACAAACCATGCTTATAGCAAGGAGAAGACAGGTGAGAAATCTGCTTTCTTTCAAATTGGGCGCTCACTTTGATCTGAATAAGGACTGCTGGCACGGCACTCAGGCGACAGGTGGAATCTTGGTCATGCTCTGGTTTCTCTTCAGAACGAACAAATCTTTCGCCTTTTACTAAAGATTTCCGTGGAGAGGAGCAAAACTGAGTTTTATCTCAATTTTTGCATGCCCCATATTATTGGGGTTTCTTTTATCGGATTAAAGACAGAACGAGTGTGCTTTCTTGTTAGCTTTAATGTAAGTTTATTTGCATAACAATGACAATAAATGTCTGTTTCTTTTCAAGCAGAACTTTCTTGACCATACTAATTGCTTGAAAGATCTGGGAGCACATGGAAAAGAGTACAAACCATGCTTATAGCAAGGGGAAGCCTGGTGAGAAATCTGCTTTCTTTCTTTCAAATTGGGTGCTCACTTTGAGCTGAATGAGGACTGCTGGCACGGCACTCAGGCGACAGGTGGAATCTTGGTCATGCTCTGGTTTCTCTTCAGAACGAACAAATCTTTCGCCTTTTACTAAAGATTTCCATGGAGAGGAGCAAAACTGAGTTTTATCTCAATTTTTGCATGCCCCGTCTTATTGGGGTTTCTTTTATCAGTTTAAAGATAGAACGAGTGTGCTTTAATGTAAGCTCATTTGCGTAGAAATGACAGTAAATGTTTGTTTCTTTTCAAACAGAACTTTCTTGACTATACTAATTGCTTGAAAGATCTGGGAGCACATGGAAAAGAGTACAAACCATGTTTATAGCAAGGGGAAGCCTGGTGAGAAATCTGCTTTCTTTCTTTCAAATTGGGTGCTCACTTTGAGCTGAATGAGGACTGCTGGCATGGCACTCAGGCGACAGGTAGAATCTTGGTCATGCTGTGGTTTCTCTTCAGAACGAACAAATCTTTCGCCTTTTACTAAAGATTTCCGTGGAGAGGAGCAAAACTGAGTTTTATCTCAATTTTTGCATGCCCCATCTTATTGGGGTTTTATTTTATTGGTTTAAAGATAGAACGAGTGTGCTTTAATGTAAGCTCATTTGCATAGAAATGACAGTAAATGTTTGTTTCTTTTCAAACAGAACTTTCTTGACCACACTAATTGTTTGAAAGATCTGGGAGCACATGGAAAAGAGTACAAACCAGTTTATAGCAAGGGGAAGCCTGGTGAGAAATCTGCTTTCTTTCATTCAAATTGGGTGCTCACTTTGAGCTGAATGAGAACTGCTGGCATGGCACTCAGGCGACAGGTGGAATCTTGGTCATGCTCTGGTTTCTCTTCAGAACTAACAAATATTTCGCCTTTTATTAAAGATTTCCGTGGAGAGGAGCAAAACTGAGTTTTATCTCAATTTTTGCATGCCCCATATTATTGGGGTTTCTTTTATCAGTTTAAAGACAGAACGAGTGTGCTTTCTTGTTAGCTTTAATGTAAGTTTATTTGCATAACAATGACAGTAAATGTTTGTTTCTTTTCAAACAGAACTTTCTTGACCATGCTACTTGCTTGAAAGATCTGGGAGCACATGGAAAACAGTACAAACCATGCAGTATCACAAGAGCCTTTATTTGATCTTTCATGAAGATAGAGCAGAATTGAGGACACGTCAACAATTTCTGCCGAAGGTGGTTCATCTTTCCACATGGTGCCTTTGGCCACTGACACCTTCGTTGAGTCAAAGTCTCTGGCTGTGGTCAGAACTTTGAAAATTTATGTCACCAGAACGGTTCAGATTAGGAAAACAGAGGCTCTGTTTGTCCTGTATGCTCCCAACATGATTGGGTGTCCTGCTTCCATGCAGACCATTATGCGCTGGATCTGTGGTAAGATTCAGCATGCTCATTCCACGGCAGGATTGCCGTTACTGAATTAGGTGAAGACCCATTCTACTAGAAAGGTGGGTTCATCCTGGGCAGCTGGTCGGGGAGTCTCGGCATTGCAACTTTGCTGAGCAGCTATTTAGTAAACACTTTTGCTAAGTTTTACAAGTTTGATACCTTGGCTGATGATAACCTCAAGTTGGGTCATTCGGTGCTGCAGAGTCGTACGCACTCTCCCACCCGTTCAAGAGCTTTGGTATAACCCCATGGTTCTTAATGTGACCCCAGCATCCTCTAGGTCGTATGAGAAAATAGGATTTTAATACCTACCGGTAAATCCTTTTCTCTTAGTACGTAGAGGATGCTGGGCACCCGTCCCAGTCCATACTGTGTCTGCAGTTATTACTTGTGGTTATACACATGTTGTGTTACGGTTCTGGTCAGCTTTTTGCTGCAATTGTTCATGCCGTTGGCTTGTGTTCTGTTGAATGCCACGTTCTGCGGCATGCTTAAGGTGTGAGCTGGTAAGATGCTCACCTTAGTTTAACAATAAATCCTTTCCTCGAAATGTCCGTCTCCCTGGGCACAGTTCCTATAACTGGAGTCTGGAGGAGGGGCATAGAGGGAGGAGCCAGTTCACACCCTTTGAAAGTCTTAAAGTGCCCATGTCTCTTGCGGATCCCGTCTATACCCCATGGTTCTTAATGTGACCCCAGCATCCTCTACGGACTAAGAGAAAAGGATGCCCTTGTGTACTATCCTGACTTCTCCTCCCGTCTGCTTACTTTGTGCCTTCCAACGCACAATGCGAACTACAGGTGGTGCTGCAGGGCCCACACCCTTTTACTTGCCTTACAGAGCAGCTCTGGAGCTGTTACAGTGCCCAGCTGCTGCAAGAAATCAGCATGAATGCTTCAGGGGATGGGGCATGGCCAACATGAGCCCCACACCAAAGGAGGGTGGGGGTGTTTAATGCGAACTAGGGGTCATCCAAGCACTGCAAAAGGCCGCCATGCCCTGCATGCCCCTTTTCTCTTTTTATATGCAGATGAGGGTTCCAGCCAACTTTGGCCCACTGCTTGGATGACATCACCGTATGCAAATCCGTCTGCTGCAGACCTTCCCCCAGGAATGCTTGTACTAGTTGTTGGATATGGTTTGATATTTGATGGTGCTTCAGTATTAGGCAGCCTTCCGCCCTCCCATGTTCATCTGAAAAGATGTGGTCTCCCTGCAGTTGTTGTCCCCAGACGAGAGTTCCCTTGTGCTTCCTCAGTTGAATCTCCTTAACTTGACGGGGGAGGGGCTGCCCGAGCTGCCACCCTCCCCAGCCCTATCCCAACTCATACTTATTTTACATATTAGATCTCTTGATCATGAAGATTGTTCTCACAGGGTGAGGTTCATCCATTATATTTTAAAATAGGAAGGTACAAATTACATATTTGAATTGCATCTATGTGCTGGATTCAAATGTCCCCCCCCCCTTCCTTTCTCAATTGTGCCCGTCAGCAGCTATTCTAAGGTTGCTGCCAATGGGTGTGACACATTAATTTCTTCTGTGGGGTACACTGGACTCCACAAGGATTCACATTGGGGTGTAGAGTAGGATCTTGATCTGAGGCACCAACCGGCTCAAAGCTTTTGACTGTTCCCAAGAAGCTCAGTGCATTCTCCTCTATAACCCCGCTTCCATGAACAGGGAGCTCAGTTTGTAGTTGGTGCCTTCAGTAGCAGGCCAATTAACAGGGGCCTGCCTCAGGCAGCCTATTCTTAGCTATTAATTTTGACAAGAAAAGAAGAACTTGTTTTATGAGAATCTACAAGGGCTGCAGCAGGCTAGGTCTAATAGACATCTTTACTGCAGCTTCATCACTCCCAGCGGCGCTGTATACTCCCGTGCCCTGGTTGCTGGGTCACTGCAGCGGAGGCTCCGGTTTCATCCTAAGGTCAGTCACACACACACCACCCTTCCGGATCACGAGGCCGCTGATGAAGGGGAGCGAGGCCGTAGGGGGTGGGCCGTGTGCGCACTGCGGTGGACACTGATTACTGGGCAGCCGCTCCACTAGCCACCAGGTACAGTTAAGGAGCACAGGTCTGGGGGTTTTTCTCCTATATTAACCCAATTTTGTACTGCCCGCAGCGCATTGTGATAGGTAATAGGGCCTGATTCAGGTTGGATTGCAATCGCAATAAGCGATCCAACTGCAAAAATTGCTAAGAGCATACGCATGTGCCTGCATTTTCTGCGGCACCCCGCAGAGAATGTGATCGCCTCTGCCTGTCAATCGGGGCGGGGAAGGGGGGGAGAGGTGGGTCAGCAACACTCCATTTCCAAGTCAGGGATGGAGCGGTGCGGGGGCAAGGCTTCAAAATGGGGTCTGCAACGGAGGAGACACAGGGGGCGTGGTCACAGCGGCTGTATGACATCACATTCAGCCGCTGTGATCACAAAAATGGTGGCGGCTTCCTGCGCGCACATACAGTCTGCACCAGCAGGAGCCTACACCATTTTTTATGATCACGCTGAACTGCAGTGCGACTGCAATTACAGCATGGTCAAGAAGGGAGGCGTCATGCTGGGTGGCCATGCCCTGTCACTGTGCAGGAGCCAGCACCGCTCACACACTAGTCCCCGGGTGCAGCCCCCAACCCCCGGGACACCCGGAGCAGCAAAATGTAGATTCAGGCCACCAGGCCACGCCCCTACCTATGAAACCATGCCTCCTTTTTACCATTGCGCTGCTTATCTGCGCGCACTGCATTACAATCTCCCTCGCCACCTCTCTGGGTGTCACCAGTGATAGTGACACCTCTGCCATGCTTGTAGCAGCTGGTCCTAAGATCTACGCCTCAAACCCTGAGTGTTTGCCCTTGTGACTTGTTGATCATCATAGCGAAGCAGATGCTTACAGAAAACTGCAGGGGCTTAGATTGAAAATAAAAAAATTGATGGGTATAAGGTAGAGAGGAGCGGGTTCGGTTCTCCGAGAACCGAATTCCCCACGAACTCCACGTTGTTTACACTGGTCCGAGGCAGGCTCGGTTGTTCCCGCCTGACTCGGAAAACCTGAACAAGGGAAAATGTCATCATCCCGCTGTCGGATTCTCGCGAGATTCGGATTCCATATAAAGAGCTGCGCGTTGCTGCCATTTTTACTCGTGCATTGAAGAGAGAGCGGAGAGGACGTGGCTATGTTCTCTCAGTGGAAATCTCAATATCAGTGCTCAGTATCTGTGGTTACTTATTGCTGCTCAGTAATACTAGTAGTGTGTCTCTCCTGCTCAGTGTCAGTTCTCAGTAGTATCCTCATCAGTGCTCAGTATCACTGCTCATTGTCTTGTGCTGCATTGTGGTGCTCAGCATACTACAGTACATTACTAATAGTCCAGTGCTGCATCTTGCTGCTCAGTGTCAGTTCTAGTATCCTCATCAGTGCTCACTATCACTGCTCATTGCATTGTGGTGTTCTGTATACTACAATAACATAGTAATATAGTAACATAGTTTTTGAGGTTGAATAGAGGCAAATTGCCCATCGTGTTCAACCTGTTTTAAGTTGTGATGATTCTACATACTTGCTGAATAATGTTTTATGACTAGTTAGCTACTATAACTCATGTTACCCCCGGATTAACCATGTTGATATTTTAAGTATTATAACCTTGGATAGCTTTTTCATTCAGAAATGTATCCATTCCTTTTTTAAATCCAATTACAGAGTCCGCCATTACCACCTTCCCTGGCAGGGAATTCCACATCCTGATTGCCCTAACAGTGAAGAAACCTTTCCTCCATTGCGTTCTGAACTTTCCTCCAGTCGCAGCGAGTGACCACGTGTTCGTTTAATAAATAATTCCTCTGATAACTCTTTGTTATGTATCTTTACATATTTGAAGATATTAATAATATCTCCTCTTAGGCACCTCTTTTCTAGTGTATAAATATTCAGCCTAGTAAGTCTTTCCTTATAGTCCAGTACTTTTAGGCCTTTAATCAATTTAGTCTTCAGGATCTCTTACACTTCCATGAGCAGCAGAGTAGTGCAATGGAAGCATGCTGGGCCCATAACCCAGAGGTTGATTGATCGAAACTATCCTCTGCTATGTGCATTTTTTTTGTTAATTAAAGTAATCAAAAACTGGGATTGATATTTTTGCTCTTTTATTTTTACTTAAAGTACAATAACTTTTACCATTTTAATTTGTTTTAATAGTATATTGACAGTATTGTTTTCTTTCAAAAATCCAATTAATTTTCTTTACCCGATTATTAAAATGGTAATTGACAAAACAAACTACATTGTCACCAGAAGAGCAATGCAAAATGTACAAGTGATATATTAAAATCATCTTTCCAGCTTGAATTTCAATGATGCATTGGGGCAACGATTTTGTGAGAAACATCTTCACCCTTAAATAAAGATTTTCTTAATTCCTTACCTGTGTGCTAATTAGATATCACCTTGTTTTCACATTAAACAGACTTCCACATGCGAAAGCAGCAAGGATGCAGTGGCGTTAATGTTTCCTGGTGTCAACCTGTATTATTTCAGTAGACATTGAAATGAGGATGCATCTTGCTGCCTTTCCAATGAAGCAAGTTTAATTTAGTAATAGGTGAAAAACCATCCCTACAAAGGTGTTAATCAGAGACTTGGCTTTGTGGACACTTTTCAGAGAACAAATTTGTTAGTATAAAAATAAAGCCAGAAAATGAAGAGCTGTTTAATCACTCAATTGGATTTTTCTGCCAGCATATTTCTTTTTCTCTGCAACCCACTGCTAAATTGTGCTTCCTAGCTGTTTTTATAAAATCACTGAATCAAATCTAAACATCAGAGAAGGCCAGGTACCCTACACCATAACAGTGGGTTTGAAATTTTGACTTGTCTACTTAAAGATCACCAAAATCTGATAACAAGGTCAATTAAGTCCCTGGGTGGGATTGAACCACCAACCTTTTGGTTAATAGCCTTACACACTAACTGATTGCGCCACAGAGACACCTTGCAAAAGTCAATACTGACAAAGGCTAATAATCATTCATCTAGAACGTTTCCTAGAAAAACTTTAAAAAGTCAATAATCAAGATACACATTGGTACTTTCCCATGATGAGTGAGTGCTTCAGGATTTCTTGCACTTACATGGGCTATTAACCAAAAGGTTGGAGGTTCAATCCCACCCAGGGATGTAATTGACCTTGTCATCAGATTTTGGTGATCTTTAAGTAGACAAGTCAAAATTTCAAACCCCCTCTTATGGTGTAGGGTACCTGGCCTTCTCTGACGTAATCAGAGTTAGATTTAATTAAGTGATTTTATAAAAAACAGCTAGGAAGCACAATATCTCTCTTTTGCAAAGAGCTAGGCATTGGAAAATTCAGGGCTATAACGTGTAGATGAAGCACTAACAGGAGGCTTTAAAATTTTCATTCTAGTGTCTTTCGTTTGGGAGAAAAATGCAAAGGTACAATACAGCTTTTCCTTGCCGATATCTCTCTTTTGCAAAGAGATAGGCATTGGAAAATTCAGGGCTATACCGTGTAGATGAAGCACTAACAGGAGGCTTTTAAATTTTCATTCTAGTGTCCTTCGTTTGGGAGAAAAATGCAAAGGTACAATACAGCTTTTCCTTGCCGATATCTCTCTTTTGCAAAGAGATAGGCATTGGAAAATTCAGGGCTATAACGTGTAGATGAAGCACTAACAGGAGGCTTTAAAATTTTCATTTTAGTGTCTTTCGTTTGGGAGAAAAATGCAAAGGTACAATACAGTTTTTCCTTGCCGATATCTCTCTTTTGCAAAGAGATAGGCATTGGAAAATTCAGGGCTATAACGTGTAGATGAAGCACTAACAGGAGGCTTTAAAATTTTCATTCTAGTGTCTTTCGTTTGGGAGAAAAATGCAAAGGTACAATACAGCTTTTCCTTGCCAATATCTCTCTTTTGCAAAGAGCTAGGCATTGGAAAATTCAGGGCAATAACGTGTAGATGAAGCACTAACAGGAGGCTTTAAAATTTTCATTCTAGTGTCTTTCGTTTGGGAGAAAAATGCAAAAGTACAATGCAGCTTTTCCTTGCCGATATCTCTCTTTTGCAAAGAGATAGGCATTGGAAAATGCAGGGCTATAACGTGTAGATGAAGCACTAACAGGAGGCTTTAAAATTTTCATTCTAGTGTCTTTCGTTTGGGAGAAAAATGCAAAGGTACAATACAGCATTTCCTTGCCGATATCTCTCTTTTGCAAAGAGATAGGCATTGGAAAATTCAGGGCTATAACGTGTAGATGAAGCACTAACAGGAGGCTTTAAAATTTTCATTCTAGTGTCTTTCGTTTGGGAGAAAAATGCAAAGGTACAATACAGCTTTTCCTTGCCGATATCTCTCTTTTGCAAAGAGCTAGGCATTGGAAAATTCAGGGCTATACCGTGTAGATGAAGCACTAACAGGAGGCTTTTAAATTTTCATTCTAGTGTCTTTCGTTTGGGAGAAAAATGCAAAGGTACAATACAGCTTTTCCTTGCCAATATCTCTCTTTTGCAAAGAGCTAGGCATTGGAAAATTCAGGGCTATAACGTGTAGATGAAGCACTAACAGGAGGCTTTAAAATTTTCATTCTAGTGTCTTTCGTTTGGGAGAAAAATGCAAAAGTACAATGCAGCTTTTCCTTGCCGATATCTCTCTTTTGCAAAGAGATAGGCATTGGAAAATTCAGGGCTATAACGTGTAGATGAAGCACTAATAGAAGGCTTTAAAATTTTCATTCTAGTGTCTTTCGTTTGGGAGAAAAAAGCAAAGGTACAATACAGCTTTTCCTTGCCGATATCTCTCTTTTGCAAAGAGATAGGCATTGGAAAATTCAGGGCTATAACGTGTAGATGAAGCACTAACAGGAGGCTTTAAAATTTTCATTCTAGTGTCTTTCGTTTGGGAGAAAAATGCAAAGGTACAATACAGCTTTTCCTTGCCGATATCTCTCTTTTGCAAAGAGCTAGGCATTGGAAAATTCAGGGCTATAACGTGTAGATGAAGCACTAACAGTAGGCTTTAAAATTTTCATTCTAGTGTCTTTCGTTTGGGAGAAAAATGCAAAGGTACAATACAGCTTTTCCTTGCCAATATCTCTCTTTTGCAAAGAGCTAGGCATTGGAAAATTCAGGGCTATAACGTGTAGATGAAGCACTAACAGGAGGCTTTAAAATTTTCATTCTAGTGTCTTTCGTTTGGGAGAAAAATGCAAAAGTACAATGCAGCTTTTCCTTGCCGATATCTCTCTTTTGCAAAGAGATAGGCATTGGAAAATGCAGGGCTATAACGTGTAGATGAAGCACTAACAGGAGGCTTTAAAATTTTCATTCTAGTGTCTTTCGTTTGGGAGAAAAATGCAAAGGTACAATACAGCATTTCCTTGCAGATATCTCTCTTTTGCAAAGAGATAGGCATTGGAAAATTCAGGGCTATAACGTGTAGATGAAGCACTAACAGGAGGCTTTAAAATTTTCATTCTAGTGTCTTTCGTTTGGGAGAAAAATGCAAAGGTACAATACAGCTTTTCCTTGCCGATATCTCTCTTTTGCAAAGAGATAGGCATTGGAAAATTCAGGGCTATAACGTGTAGATGAAGCACTAACAGGAGGCTTTAACATTTTCATTCTAGTGTACTTCGTTTGGGAGAAAAATGCAAAGGTACAATACAGCTTTTCCTTGCCGATATCTCTCTTTTGCAAAGAGATAGGCATTGGAAAATTCAGGGCTATAACGTGTAGATGAAGCACTAATAGGAGGCTTTAAAATTTTCATTCTAGTGTCCTTCGTTTGGGAGAAAAATGCAAAGGTACAATACAGCTTTTCCTTGCCGATATCTCTCTTTTGCAAAGAGATAGGCATTGGAAAATTCAGGGCTATAACGTGTAGATGAAGCACTAACAGGAGGCTTTAAAATTTTCATTCTAGTGTCTTTCGTTTGGGAGAAAAATGCAAAGGTACAATACAGTTTTTCCTTGCCGATATCTCTCTTTTGCAAAGAGATAGGCATTGGAAAATTCAGGGCTATAACGTGTAGATGAAGCACTAACAGGAGGCTTTAAAATTTTCATTCTAGTGTCTTTCGTTTGGGAGAAAAATGCAAAGGTACAATACAGCTTTTCCTTGCCAATATCTCTCTTTTGCAAAGAGCTAGGCATTGGAAAATTCAGGGCAATAACGTGTAGATGAAGCACTAACAGGTGGCTTTAAAATTTTCATTCTAGTGTCTTTCGTTTGGGAGAAAAATGCAAAAGTACAATGCAGCTTTTCCTTGCCGATATCTCTCTTTTGCAAAGAGATAGGCATTGGAAAATGCAGGGCTATAACGTGTAGATGAAGCACTAACAGGAGGCTTTAAAATTTTCATTCTAGTGTCTTTCGTTTGGGAGAAAAATGCAAAGGTACAATACAGCATTTCCTTGCCGATATCTCTCTTTTGCAAAGAGATAGGCATTGGAAAATTCAGGGCTATAACGTGTAGATGAAGCACTAACAGGAGGCTTTAAAATTTTCATTCTAGTGTCTTTCGTTTGGGAGAAAAATGCAAAGGTACAATACAGCTTTTCCTTGCCGATATCTCTCTTTTGCAAAGAGCTAGGCATTGGAAAATTCAGGGCTATACCGCGTACATGAAGCACTAACAGGAGGCTTTTAAATTTTCATTCTAGTGTCTTTCGTTTGGGAGAAAAATGCAAAGGTACAATACAGCTTTTCCTTGCCAATATCTCTCTTTTGCAAAGAGCTAGGCATTGGAAAATTCAGGGCTATAACGTGTAGATGAAGCACTAACAGGAGGCTTTAAAATTTTCATTCTAGTGTCTTTCGTTTGGGAGAAAAATGCAAAAGTACAATGCAGCTTTTCCTTGCCGATATCTCTCTTTTGCAAAGAGATAGGCATTGGAAAATTCAGGGCTATAACGTGTAGATGAAGCACTAATAGGAGGCTTTAAAATTTTCATTCTAGTGTCTTTCGTTTGGGAGAAAAAAACAAAGGTACAATACAGCTTTTCCTTGCCGATATCTCTCTTTTGCAAAGAGATAGGCATTGGAAAATTCAGGGCTATAACGTGTAGATGAAGCACTAACAGGAGGCTTTAAAATTTTCATTCTAGTGTCTTTCGTTTGGGAGAAAAATGCAAAGGTACAATACAGCTTTTCCTTGCCGATATCTCTCTTTTGCAAAGAGCTAGGCATTGGAAAATTCAGGGCTATAACGTGTAGATGAAGCACTAACAGTAGGCTTTAAAATTTTCATTCTAGTGTCTTTCGTTTGGGAGAAAAATGCAAAGGTACAATACAGCTTTTCCTTGCCGATATCTCTCTTTTGCAAAGAAATAGGCATTGGAAAATTCAGGGCTATAACGTGTAGATGAAGCACTAACAGGAGGCTTTAAAATTTTCATTCTAGTGTCCGTCGTTTGGGAGAAAAATGCAAAGGTACAATACAGCTTTTCCTTGCCGATATCTCTCTTTTGCAAAGAGCTAGGCATTGGAAAATTCAGGGCTATAACGTGTAGATGAAGCACTAACAGGCGGCTTTAAAATTTTCATTCTAGTGTCTTTCGTTTGGGAGAAAAATGCAAAGGTACAATACAGCTTTTCCTTGCCGATATCTCTCTTTTGCAAAGAGATAGGCATTGGAAAATTCAGGGCTATTACGTGTAGATGAAGCACTAACAGGAGGCTTTAAAATTTTCATTCTAGTGTCCTTCGTTTGGGAGAAAAATGCAAAGGTACAATACAGCTTTTCCTTGCCGATATCTCTCTTTTGCAAAGAGATAGGCATTGGAAAATTCAGGGCTATAACGTGTAGATGAAGCACTAACAGGAGGCTTTAAAATTTTCATTCTAGTGTCTTTCGTTTGGGAGAAAAATGCAAAGGTACAATACAGCTTTTCCTTGTCGATATCTCTCTTTTGCAAAGAGCTAGGCATTGGAAAATTCAGGGCTATAACGTGTAGATGAAGCACTAACAGTAGGATTTAAAATTTTCATTCTAGTGTCTTTCGTTTGGGAGAAAAATGCAAAGGTACAATACAGCTTTTCCTTGCCGATATCTCTCTTTTGCAAAGAGATAGGCATTGGAAAATTCAGGGCTATAACGTGTAGATGAAGCACTAACAGGAGGCTTTAAAATTTTCATTCTAGTGTCTTTCGTTTGGGAGAAAAATGCAAAGGTACAATACAGTTTTTCCTTGCCGATATCTCTCTTTTGCAAAGAGATAGGCATTGGAAAATTCAGGGCTATAACGTGTAGATGAAGCACTAATAGGAGGCTTTAAAATTTTCATTCTAGTGTCCTTCGTTTGGGAGAAAAATGCAAAGGTACAATACAGCTTTTCCTTGCCGATATCTCTCTTTTGCAAAGAGATAGGCATTGGAAAATTCAGGGCTATAACGTGTAGATGAAGCACTAACAGGAGGCTTTAAAATTTTCATTCTAGTGTCTTTCGTTTGGGAGAAAAATGCAAAGGTACAATACAGCATTTCCTTGCCGATATCTCTCTTTTGCAAAGAGATAGGCATTGGAAAATTCAGGGCTATAACGTGTAGATGAAGCACTAACAGGAGGCTTTAAAATTTTCATTCTAGTGTCTTTCGTTTGGGAGAAAAATGCAAAGGTACAATACAGCTTTTCCTTGCCGATATCTCTCTTTTGCAAAGAGCTAGGCATTGGAAAATTCAGGGCTATACCGCGTACATGAAGCACTAACAGGAGGCTTTTAAATTTTCATTCTAGTGTCTTTCGTTTGGGAGAAAAATGCAAAGGTACAATACAGCTTTTCCTTGCCAATATCTCTCTTTTGCAAAGAGCTAGGCATTGGAAAATTCAGGGCTATAACGTGTAGATGAAGCACTAACAGGAGGCTTTAAAATTTTCATTCTAGTGTCTTTCGTTTGGGAGAAAAATGCAAAAGTACAATGCAGCTTTTCCTTGCCGATATCTCTCTTTTGCAAAGAGATAGGCATTGGAAAATTCAGGGCTATAACGTGTAGATGAAGCACTAATAGGAGGCTTTAAAATTTTCATTCTAGTGTCTTTCGTTTGGGAGAAAAAAACAAAGGTACAATACAGCTTTTCCTTGCCGATATCTCTCTTTTGCAAAGAGATAGGCATTGGAAAATTCAGGGCTATAACGTGTAGATGAAGCACTAACAGGAGGCTTTAAAATTTTCATTCTAGTGTCTTTCGTTTGGGAGAAAAATGCAAAGGTACAATACAGCTTTTCCTTGCCGATATCTCTCTTTTGCAAAGAGCTAGGCATTGGAAAATTCAGGGCTATAACGTGTAGATGAAGCACTAACAGTAGGCTTTAAAATTTTCATTCTAGTGTCTTTCGTTTGGGAGAAAAATGCAAAGGTACAATACAGCTTTTCCTTGCCGATATCTCTCTTTTGCAAAGAAATAGGCATTGGAAAATTCAGGGCTATAACGTGTAGATGAAGCACTAACAGGAGGCTTTAAAATTTTCATTCTAGTGTCCGTCGTTTGGGAGAAAAATGCAAAGGTACAATACAGCTTTTCCTTGCCGATATCTCTCTTTTGCAAAGAGATAGGCATTGGAAAATTCAGGGCTATATCGTGTAGATGAAGCACTAACAGGAGGCTTTAAAATTTTCATTCTAGTGTCTTTCGTTTGGGAGAAAAATGCAAAGGTACAATACAGCTTTTCCTTGCCAATATCTCTCTTTTGCAAAGAGCTAGGCATTGGAAAATTCAGGGCTATAACGTCTAGATGAAGCACTAACAGGAGGCTTTAAAATTTTCATTCTAGTGTCTTTCGTTTGGGAGAAAAATGCAAAAGTACAATGCAGCTTTTCCTTGCCGATATCTCTCTTTTGCAAAGAGATAGGCATTGGAAAATGCAGGGCTATAACGTGTAGATGAAGCACTAACAGGAGGCTTTAAAATTTTCATTCTAGTGTACTTCGTTTGGGAGAAAAATGCAAAGGTACAATACAGCTTTTCCTTGCCGATATCTCTCTTTTGCAAAGAGATAGGCATTGGAAAATTCAGGGCTATAACGTGTAGATGAAGCACTAACAGGAGGCTTTAAAATTTTCATTCTAGTGTACTTCGTTTGGGAGAAAAATGCAAAGGTACAATACAGCTTTTCCTTGCCGATATCTCTCTTTTGCAAAGAGATAGGCATTGGAAAATTCAGGGCTATAACGTGTAGATGAAGCACTAATAGGAGGCTTTAAAATTTTCATTCTAGTGTCCTTCGTTTGGGAGAAAAATGCAAAGGTACAATACAGCTTTTCCTTGCCGATATCTCTCTTTTGCAAAGAGATAGGCATTGGAAAATTCAGGGCTATAACGTGTAGATGAAGCACTACCAGGAGGCTTTAAAATTTTCATTCTAGTGTCTTTCGTTTGGGAGAAAAATGCAAAGGTACAATACAGCTTTTCCTTGCCGATATCTCTCTTTTGCAAAGAGCTAGGCATTGGAAAATTCAGGGCTATAACGTGTAGATGAAGCACTAACAGGAGGCTTTAAAATTTTCATTCTAGTGTCTTTCGTTTGGGAGAAAAATGCAAAGGTACAATACAGCTTTTCCTTGCCGATATCTCTCTTTTGCAAAGAGATAGGCATTGGAAAATTCAGGGCTATTACGTGTAGATGAAGCACTAACAGGAGGCTTTAAAATTTTCATTCTAGTGTCCTTCGTTTGGGAGAAAAATGCAAAGGTACAATACAGCTTTTCCTTGCCGATATCTCTCTTTTGCAAAGAGATAGGCATTGGAAAATTCAGGGCTATAACGTGTAGATGAAGCACTAACAGGAGGCTTTAAAATTTTCATTCTAGTGTCTTTCGTTTGGGAGAAAAATGCAAAGGTACAATACAGCTTTTCCTTGTCGATATCTCTCTTTTGCAAAGAGCTAGGCATTGGAAAATTCAGGGCTATAACGTGTAGATGAAGCACTAACAGTAGGATTTAAAATTTTCATTCTAGTGTCTTTCGTTTGGGAGAAAAATGCAAAGGTACAATACAGTTTTTCCTTGCCGATATCTCTCTTTTGCAAAGAGATAGGCATTGGAAAATTCAGGGCTATAACGTGTAGATGAAGCACTAATAGGAGGCTTTAAAATTTTCATTCTAGTGTCCTTCGTTTGGGAGAAAAATGCAAAGGTACAATACAGCTTTTCCTTGCCGATATCTCTCTTTTGCAAAGAGATAGGCATTGGAAAATTCAGGGCTATAACGTGTAGATGAAGCACTAACAGGAGGCTTTAAAATTTTCATTCTAGTGTCTTTCGTTTGGGAGAAAAATGCAAAGGTACAATACAGCTTTTCCTTGCCGATATCTCTCTTTTGCAAAGAGCTAGGCATTGGAAAATGCAGGGCTATAACGTGTAGATGAAGCACTAACAGTAGGCTTTAACATTTTCATTCTAGTGTCTTTCGTTTGGGAGAAAAATGCAAAGGCACAATACAGCTTTTCCTTGCCGATATCTCTCTTTTGCAAAGAGATAGGCATTGGAAAATTCAGGGCTATAACGTGTAGATGAAGCACTAACAGGAGGCTTTAAAATTTTCATTCTAGTGTCTTTCGTTTGGGAGAAAAATGCAAAAGTACAATGCAGCTTTTCCTTGCCGATATCTCTCTTTTGCAAAGAGATAGGCATTGGAAAATGCAGGGCTATAACGTGTAGATGAAGCACTAACAGGAGGCTTTAAAATTTTCATTCTAGTGTCTTTCGTTTGGGAGAAAAATGCAAAAGTACAATACACTTTTCCTTGCCGATATCTCTCTTTTGCAAAGAGATAGGCATTGGAAAATTCAGGGCTATAACGTGTAGATGAAGCACTAATAGGAGGCTTTAACATTTTCATTCTAGTATCCTTCGTTTGGGAGAAAAATGCAAAGGTACAATACATCTTTTCCTTGCCGATATCTCTCTTTTGAAAAGAGATAGGCATTGGAAAATTCAGGGCTATAACGTGTAGATGAAGCACTAACAGGAGGCTTTAAAATTTTCATTCTAGTGTCTTTCGTTTGGGAGAAAAATGCAAAGGTACAATACAGCTTTTCCTTGCCGATATCTCTCTTTTGCAAAGAGCTAGGCATTGGAAAATTCAGGGCTATAACGTGTAGCTGAAGCACTAACAGTAGGCTTTAAAATTTTCATTCTAGTGTCTTTCGTTTGGGAGAAAAATGCAAAGGTACAATACAGCTTTTCCTTGCCGATATCTCTCTTTTGCAAAGAGCTAGGCATTGGAAAATTCAGGGCTATAACGTGCAGATGAAGCACTAACAGTAGGATTTAAAATTTTCATTCTAGTATCTTTCGTTTGGGAGAAAAATGCAAAGGTACAATACAGCTTTTCCTTGCCGATATCTCTCTTTTGCAAAGAGATAGGCATTGGAAAATTCAGGGCTATAACGTGTAGATGAAGCACTAACAGGAGGCTTTAAAATTTTCATTTTAGTGTCTTTCGTTTGGGAGAAAAATGCAAAGTTACAATACAGTTTTTCCTTGCCGATATCTCTCTTTTGCAAAGAGATAGGCATTGGAAAATTCAGGGCTATAACGTGTAGATGAAGCACTAATAGGAGGCTTTAAAATTTTCATTCTAGTGTCCTTCGTTTGGGAGAAAAATGCAAAGGTACAATACAGCTTTTCCTTGCTGATATCTCTCTTTTGCAAAGAGATAGGCATTGGAAAATTCAGGGCTATAACGTGTAGATGAAGCACTAACAGGAGGCTTTAAAATTTTCATTCTAGTGTCTTTCGTTTGGGAGAAAAATGCAAAGGTACAATACAGTTTTTCCTTGCCGATATCTCTCTTTTGCAAAGAGATAGGCATTGGAAAATTCAGGGCTATAACCTGTAGATGAAGCACTAACAGGAGGCTTTAAATTTTTCATTCTAGTGTCTTTCGTTTGGGAGAAAAATGCAAAGGTACAATACAGTTTTTCCTTGCCGATATCTCTCTTTTGCAAAGAGATAGGCATTGGAAAATTCAGGGCTATAACGTGTAGATGAAGCACTAACAGGAGGCTTTAAAATTTTCATTCTAGTGTCTTTCGTTTGGGAGAAAAATGCAAAGGTACAATACAGCTTTTCCTTGCCGATATCTCTCTTTTGCAAAGAGATAGGCATTGGAAAATTCAGGGCTATAACGTGTAGATGAAGCACTAACAGGAGGCTTTAACATTTTCATTCTAGTGTACTTCGTTTGGGAGAAAAATGCAAAGGTACAATACAGCTTTTCCTTGCCGATATCTCTCTTTTGCAAAGAGATAGGCATTGGAAAATTCAGGGCTACAACGTGTAGATGAAGCACTAATAGGAGGCTTTAAAATTTTCATTCTAGTGTCCTTCGTTTGGGAGAAAAATGCAAAGGTACAATACAGCTTTTCCTTGCCGATATCTCTCTTTTGCAAAGAGATAGGCATTGGAAAATTCAGGGCTATAACGTGTAGATGAAGCACTAACAGGAGGCTTTAAAATTTTCATTCTAGTGTCTTTCGTTTGGGAGAAAAATGCAAAGGTACAATACAGTTTTTCCTTGCCGATATCTCTCTTTTGCAAAGAGATAGGCATTGGAAAATTCAGGGCTATAACGTGTAGATGAAGCACTAACAGGAGGCTTTAAAATTTTCATTCTAGTGTCTTTCGTTTGGGAGAAAAATGCAAAGGTACAATACAGCTTTTCCTTGCCAATATCTCTCTTTTGCAAAGAGCTAGGCATTGGAAAATTCAGGGCAATAACGTGTAGATGAAGCACTAACAGGTGGCTTTAAAATTTTCATTCTAGTGTCTTTCGTTTGGGAGAAAAATGCAAAAGTACAATGCAGCTTTTCCTTGCCGATATCTCTCTTTTGCAAAGAGATAGGCATTGGAAAATGCAGGGCTATAACGTGTAGATGAAGCACTAACAGGAGGCTTTAAAATTTTCATTCTAGTGTCTTTCGTTTGGGAGAAAAATGCAAAGGTACAATACAGCATTTCCTTGCCGATATCTCTCTTTTGCAAAGAGATAGGCATTGGAAAATTCAGGGCTATAACGTGTAGATGAAGCACTAACAGGAGGCTTTAAAATTTTCATTCTAGTGTCTTTCGTTTGGGAGAAAAATGCAAAGGTACAATACAGCTTTTCCTTGCCGATATCTCTCTTTTGCAAAGAGCTAGGCATTGGAAAATTCAGGGCTATACCGCGTACATGAAGCACTAACAGGAGGCTTTTAAATTTTCATTCTAGTGTCTTTCGTTTGGGAGAAAAATGCAAAGGTACAATACAGCTTTTCCTTGCCAATATCTCTCTTTTGCAAAGAGCTAGGCATTGGAAAATTCAGGGCTATAACGTGTAGATGAAGCACTAACAGGAGGCTTTAAAATTTTCATTCTAGTGTCTTTCGTTTGGGAGAAAAATGCAAAAGTACAATGCAGCTTTTCCTTGCCGATATCTCTCTTTTGCAAAGAGATAGGCATTGGAAAATTCAGGGCTATAACGTGTAGATGAAGCACTAATAGGAGGCTTTAAAATTTTCATTCTAGTGTCTTTCGTTTGGGAGAAAAAAACAAAGGTACAATACAGCTTTTCCTTGCCGATATCTCTCTTTTGCAAAGAGATAGGCATTGGAAAATTCAGGGCTATAACGTGTAGATGAAGCACTAACAGGAGGCTTTAAAATTTTCATTCTAGTGTCTTTCGTTTGGGAGAAAAATGCAAAGGTACAATACAGCTTTTCCTTGCCGATATCTCTCTTTTGCAAAGAGCTAGGCATTGGAAAATTCAGGGCTATAACGTGTAGATGAAGCACTAACAGTAGGCTTTAAAATTTTCATTCTAGTGTCTTTCGTTTGGGAGAAAAATGCAAAGGTACAATACAGCTTTTCCTTGCCGATATCTCTCTTTTGCAAAGAAATAGGCATTGGAAAATTCAGGGCTATAACGTGTAGATGAAGCACTAACAGGAGGCTTTAAAATTTTCATTCTAGTGTCCGTCGTTTGGGAGAAAAATGCAAAGGTACAATACAGCTTTTCCTTGCCGATATCTCTCTTTTGCAAAGAGCTAGGCATTGGAAAATTCAGGGCTATAACGTGTAGATGAAGCACTAACAGGCGGCTTTAAAATTTTCATTCTAGTGTCTTTCGTTTGGGAGAAAAATGCAAAGGTACAATACAGCTTTTCCTTGCCGATATCTCTCTTTTGCAAAGAGATAGGCATTGGAAAATTCAGGGCTATTACGTGTAGATGAAGCACTAACAAGAGGCTTTAAAATTTTCATTCTAGTGTCCTTCGTTTGGGAGAAAAATGCAAAGGTACAATACAGCTTTTCCTTGCCGATATCTCTCTTTTGCAAAGAGATAGGCATTGGAAAATTCAGGGCTATAACGTGTAGATGAAGCACTAACAGGAGGCTTTAAAATTTTCATTCTAGTGTCTTTCGTTTGGGAGAAAAATGCAAAGGTACAATACAGCTTTTCCTTGTCGATATCTCTCTTTTGCAAAGAGCTAGGCATTGGAAAATTCAGGGCTATAACGTGTAGATGAAGCACTAACAGTAGGATTTAAAATTTTCATTCTAGTGTCTTTCGTTTGGGAGAAAAATGCAAAGGTACAATACAGCTTTTCCTTGCCGATATCTCTCTTTTGCAAAGAGATAGGCATTGGAAAATTCAGGGCTATAACGTGTAGATGAAGCACTAACAGGAGGCTTTAAAATTTTCATTCTAGTGTCTTTCGTTTGGGAGAAAAATGCAAAGGTACAATACAGTTTTTCCTTGCCGATATCTCTCTTTTGCAAAGAGATAGGCATTGGAAAATTCAGGGCTATAACGTGTAGATGAAGCACTAATAGGAGGCTTTAAAATTTTCATTCTAGTGTCCTTCGTTTGGGAGAAAAATGCAAAGGTACAATACAGCTTTTCCTTGCCGATATCTCTCTTTTGCAAAGAGATAGGCATTGGAAAATTCAGGGCTATAACGTGTAGATGAAGCACTAACAGGAGGCTTTAAAATTTTCATTCTAGTGTCTTTCGTTTGGGAGAAAAATGCAAAGGTACAATACAGCATTTCCTTGCCGATATCTCTCTTTTGCAAAGAGATAGGCATTGGAAAATTCAGGGCTATAACGTGTAGATGAAGCACTAACAGGAGGCTTTAAAATTTTCATTCTAGTGTCTTTCGTTTGGGAGAAAAATGCAAAGGTACAATACAGCTTTTCCTTGCCGATATCTCTCTTTTGCAAAGAGCTAGGCATTGGAAAATTCAGGGCTATACCGCGTACATGAAGCACTAACAGGAGGCTTTTAAATTTTCATTCTAGTGTCTTTCGTTTGGGAGAAAAATGCAAAGGTACAATACAGCTTTTCCTTGCCAATATCTCTCTTTTGCAAAGAGCTAGGCATTGGAAAATTCAGGGCTATAACGTGTAGATGAAGCACTAACAGGAGGCTTTAAAATTTTCATTCTAGTGTCTTTCGTTTGGGAGAAAAATGCAAAAGTACAATGCAGCTTTTCCTTGCCGATATCTCTCTTTTGCAAAGAGATAGGCATTGGAAAATTCAGGGCTATAACGTGTAGATGAAGCACTAATAGGAGGCTTTAAAATTTTCATTCTAGTGTCTTTCGTTTGGGAGAAAAAAACAAAGGTACAATACAGCTTTTCCTTGCCGATATCTCTCTTTTGCAAAGAGATAGGCATTGGAAAATTCAGGGCTATAACGTGTAGATGAAGCACTAACAGGAGGCTTTAAAATTTTCATTCTAGTGTCTTTCGTTTGGGAGAAAAATGCAAAGGTACAATACAGCTTTTCCTTGCCGATATCTCTCTTTTGCAAAGAGCTAGGCATTGGAAAATTCAGGGCTATAACGTGTAGATGAAGCACTAACAGTAGGCTTTAAAATTTTCATTCTAGTGTCTTTCGTTTGGGAGAAAAATGCAAAGGTACAATACAGCTTTTCCTTGCCGATATCTCTCTTTTGCAAAGAAATAGGCATTGGAAAATTCAGGGCTATAACGTGTAGATGAAGCACTAACAGGAGGCTTTAAAATTTTCATTCTAGTGTCCGTCGTTTGGGAGAAAAATGCAAAGGTACAATACAGCTTTTCCTTGCCGATATCTCTCTTTTGCAAAGAGATAGGCATTGGAAAATTCAGGGCTATATCGTGTAGATGAAGCACTAACAGGAGGCTTTAAAATTTTCATTCTAGTGTCTTTCGTTTGGGAGAAAAATGCAAAGGTACAATACAGCTTTTCCTTGCCAATATCTCTCTTTTGCAAAGAGCTAGGCATTGGAAAATTCAGGGCTATAACGTCTAGATGAAGCACTAACAGGAGGCTTTAAAATTTTCATTCTAGTGTCTTTCGTTTGGGAGAAAAATGCAAAAGTACAATGCAGCTTTTCCTTGCCGATATCTCTCTTTTGCAAAGAGATAGGCATTGGAAAATGCAGGGCTATAACGTGTAGATGAAGCACTAACAGGAGGCTTTAAAATTTTCATTCTAGTGTACTTCGTTTGGGAGAAAAATGCAAAGGTACAATACAGCTTTTCCTTGCCGATATCTCTCTTTTGCAAAGAGATAGGCATTGGAAAATTCAGGGCTATAACGTGTAGATGAAGCACTAACAGGAGGCTTTAAAATTTTCATTCTAGTGTACTTCGTTTGGGAGAAAAATGCAAAGGTACAATACAGCTTTTCCTTGCCGATATCTCTCTTTTGCAAAGAGATAGGCATTGGAAAATTCAGGGCTATAACGTGTAGATGAAGCACTAATAGGAGGCTTTAAAATTTTCATTCTAGTGTCCTTCGTTTGGGAGAAAAATGCAAAGGTACAATACAGCTTTTCCTTGCCGATATCTCTCTTTTGCAAAGAGATAGGCATTGGAAAATTCAGGGCTATAACGTGTAGATGAAGCACTACCAGGAGGCTTTAAAATTTTCATTCTAGTGTCTTTCGTTTGGGAGAAAAATGCAAAGGTACAATACAGCTTTTCCTTGCCGATATCTCTCTTTTGCAAAGAGCTAGGCATTGGAAAATTCAGGGCTATAACGTGTAGATGAAGCACTAACAGGAGGCTTTAAAATTTTCATTCTAGTGTCTTTCGTTTGGGAGAAAAATGCAAAGGTACAATACAGCTTTTCCTTGCCGATATCTCTCTTTTGCAAAGAGATAGGCATTGGAAAATTCAGGGCTATTACGTGTAGATGAAGCACTAACAGGAGGCTTTAAAATTTTCATTCTAGTGTCCTTCGTTTGGGAGAAAAATGCAAAGGTACAATACAGCTTTTCCTTGCCGATATCTCTCTTTTGCAAAGAGATAGGCATTGGAAAATTCAGGGCTATAACGTGTAGATGAAGCACTAACAGGAGGCTTTAAAATTTTCATTCTAGTGTCTTTCGTTTGGGAGAAAAATGCAAAGGTACAATACAGCTTTTCCTTGTCGATATCTCTCTTTTGCAAAGAGCTAGGCATTGGAAAATTCAGGGCTATAACGTGTAGATGAAGCACTAACAGTAGGATTTAAAATTTTCATTCTAGTGTCTTTCGTTTGGGAGAAAAATGCAAAGGTACAATACAGTTTTTCCTTGCCGATATCTCTCTTTTGCAAAGAGATAGGCATTGGAAAATTCAGGGCTATAACGTGTAGATGAAGCACTAATAGGAGGCTTTAAAATTTTCATTCTAGTGTCCTTCGTTTGGGAGAAAAATGCAAAGGTACAATACAGCTTTTCCTTGCCGATATCTCTCTTTTGCAAAGAGATAGGCATTGGAAAATTCAGGGCTATAACGTGTAGATGAAGCACTAACAGGAGGCTTTAAAATTTTCATTCTAGTGTCTTTCGTTTGGGAGAAAAATGCAAAGGTACAATACAGCTTTTCCTTGCCGATATCTCTCTTTTGCAAAGAGCTAGGCATTGGAAAATGCAGGGCTATAACGTGTAGATGAAGCACTAACAGTAGGCTTTAACATTTTCATTCTAGTGTCTTTCGTTTGGGAGAAAAATGCAAAGGCACAATACAGCTTTTCCTTGCCGATATCTCTCTTTTGCAAAGAGATAGGCATTGGAAAATTCAGGGCTATAACGTGTAGATGAAGCACTAACAGGAGGCTTTAAAATTTTCATTCTAGTGTCTTTCGTTTGGGAGAAAAATGCAAAAGTACAATGCAGCTTTTCCTTGCCGATATCTCTCTTTTGCAAAGAGATAGGCATTGGAAAATGCAGGGCTATAACGTGTAGATGAAGCACTAACAGGAGGCTTTAAAATTTTCATTCTAGTGTCTTTCGTTTGGGAGAAAAATGCAAAAGTACAATACACTTTTCCTTGCCGATATCTCTCTTTTGCAAAGAGATAGGCATTGGAAAATTCAGGGCTATAACGTGTAGATGAAGCACTAATAGGAGGCTTTAACATTTTCATTCTAGTATCCTTCGTTTGGGAGAAAAATGCAAAGGTACAATACATCTTTTCCTTGCCGATATCTCTCTTTTGAAAAGAGATAGGCATTGGAAAATTCAGGGCTATAACGTGTAGATGAAGCACTAACAGGAGGCTTTAAAATTTTCATTCTAGTGTCTTTCGTTTGGGAGAAAAATGCAAAGGTACAATACAGCTTTTCCTTGCCGATATCTCTCTTTTGCAAAGAGCTAGGCATTGGAAAATTCAGGGCTATAACGTGTAGCTGAAGCACTAACAGTAGGCTTTAAAATTTTCATTCTAGTGTCTTTCGTTTGGGAGAAAAATGCAAAGGTACAATACAGCTTTTCCTTGCCGATATCTCTCTTTTGCAAAGAGCTAGGCATTGGAAAATTCAGGGCTATAACGTGCAGATGAAGCACTAACAGTAGGATTTAAAATTTTCATTCTAGTATCTTTCGTTTGGGAGAAAAATGCAAAGGTACAATACAGCTTTTCCTTGCCGATATCTCTCTTTTGCAAAGAGATAGGCATTGGAAAATTCAGGGCTATAACGTGTAGATGAAGCACTAACAGGAGGCTTTAAAATTTTCATTTTAGTGTCTTTCGTTTGGGAGAAAAATGCAAAGTTACAATACAGTTTTTCCTTGCCGATATCTCTCTTTTGCAAAGAGATAGGCATTGGAAAATTCAGGGCTATAACGTGTAGATGAAGCACTAATAGGAGGCTTTAAAATTTTCATTCTAGTGTCCTTCGTTTGGGAGAAAAATGCAAAGGTACAATACAGCTTTTCCTTGCTGATATCTCTCTTTTGCAAAGAGATAGGCATTGGAAAATTCAGGGCTATAACGTGTAGATGAAGCACTAACAGGAGGCTTTAAAATTTTCATTCTAGTGTCTTTCGTTTGGGAGAAAAATGCAAAGGTACAATACAGCATTTCCTTGCCGATATCTCTCTTTTGCAAAGAGCTAGGCATTGGAAAATTCAGGGCTATAACGTGTAGATGAAGCACTAACAGTAGGCTTTAAAATTTTCATTCTAGTGTCTTTCGTTTGGGAGAAAAATGCAAAGGTACAATACAGCTTTTCCTTGCCGATATCTCTCTTTTGCAAAGAGATAGGCATTGGAAAATTCAGGGCTATAACGTGTAGATGAAGCACTAACAGGAGGCTTTAAATTTTTCATTCTAGTGTCTTTCGTTTGGGAGAAAAATGCAAAGGTACAATACAGTTTTTCCTTGCCGATATCTCTCTTTTGCAAAGAGATAGGCATTGGAAAATTCAGGGCTATAACGTGTAGATGAAGCACTAATAGGAGGCTTTAAAATTTTCATTCTAGTGTCCTTCGTTTGGGAGAAAAATGCAAAGGTACAATACAGCTTTTCCTTGCCGATATCTCTCTTTTGCAAAGAGATAGGCATTGGAAAATTCAGGGCTATAACGTGTAGATGAAGCACTAACAGGAGGCTTTAAAATTTTCATTCTAGTGTCTTTCGTTTGGGAGAAAAATGCAAAGGTACAATACAGCTTTTCCTTGCCGATATCTCTCTTTTGCAAAGAGCTAGGCATTGGAAAATGCAGGGCTATAACGTGTAGATGAAGCACTAACAGTAGGCTTTAACATTTTCATTCTAGTGTCTTTCGTTTGGGAGAAAAATGCAAAGGCACAATACAGCTTTTCCTTGCCGATATCTCTCTTTTGCAAAGAGATAGGCATTGGAAAATTCAGGGCTATAACGTGTAGATGAAGCACTAACAGGAGGCTTTAAAATTTTCATTCTAGTGTCTTTCGTTTGGGAGAAAAATGCAAAAGTACAATGCAGCTTTTCCTTGCCGATATCTCTCTTTTGCAAAGAGATAGGCATTGGAAAATGCAGGGCTATAACGTGTAGATGAAGCACTAACAGGAGGCTTTAAAATTTTCATTCTAGTGTCTTTCGTTTGGGAGAAAAATGCAAAAGTACAATACACTTTTCCTTGCCGATATCTCTCTTTTGCAAAGAGATAGGCATTGGAAAATTCAGGGCTATAACGTGTAGATGAAGCACTAATAGGAGGCTTTAACATTTTCATTCTAGTATCCTTCGTTTGGGAGAAAAATGCAAAGGTACAATACATCTTTTCCTTGCCGATATCTCTCTTTTGAAAAGAGATAGGCATTGGAAAATTCAGGGCTATAACGTGTAGATGAAGCACTAACAGGAGGCTTTAAAATTTTCATTCTAGTGTCTTTCGTTTGGGAGAAAAATGCAAAGGTACAATACAGCTTTTCCTTGCCGATATCTCTCTTTTGCAAAGAGCTAGGCATTGGAAAATTCAGGGCTATAACGTGTAGCTGAAGCACTAACAGTAGGCTTTAAAATTTTCATTCTAGTGTCTTTCGTTTGGGAGAAAAATGCAAAGGTACAATACAGCTTTTCCTTGCCGATATCTCTCTTTTGCAAAGAGCTAGGCATTGGAAAATTCAGGGCTATAACGTGCAGATGAAGCACTAACAGTAGGATTTAAAATTTTCATTCTAGTATCTTTCGTTTGGGAGAAAAATGCAAAGGTACAATACAGCTTTTCCTTGCCGATATCTCTCTTTTGCAAAGAGATAGGCATTGGAAAATTCAGGGCTATAACGTGTAGATGAAGCACTAACAGGAGGCTTTAAAATTTTCATTTTAGTGTCTTTCGTTTGGGAGAAAAATGCAAAGTTACAATACAGTTTTTCCTTGCCGATATCTCTCTTTTGCAAAGAGATAGGCATTGGAAAATTCAGGGCTATAACGTGTAGATGAAGCACTAATAGGAGGCTTTAAAATTTTCATTCTAGTGTCCTTCGTTTGGGAGAAAAATGCAAAGGTACAATACAGCTTTTCCTTGCTGATATCTCTCTTTTGCAAAGAGATAGGCATTGGAAAATTCAGGGCTATAACGTGTAGATGAAGCACTAACAGGAGGCTTTAAAATTTTCATTCTAGTGTCTTTCGTTTGGGAGAAAAATGCAAAGGTACAATACAGCATTTCCTTGCCGATATCTCTCTTTTGCAAAGAGCTAGGCATTGGAAAATTCAGGGCTATAACGTGTAGATGAAGCACTAATAGGAGGCTTTAACATTTTCATTCTAGTATCCTTCGTTTGGGAGAAAAATGCAAAGGTACAATACATCTTTTCCTTGCCGATATCTCTCTTTTGAAAAGAGATAGGCATTGGAAAATTCAGGGCTATAACGTGTAGATGAAGCACTAACAGGAGGCTTTAAAATTTTCATTCTAGTGTCTTTCGTTTGGGAGAAAAATGCAAAGGTACAATACAGCTTTTCCTTGCCGATATCTCTCTTTTGCAAAGAGCTAGGCATTGGAAAATTCAGGGCTATAACGTGTAGCTGAAGCACTAACAGTAGGCTTTAAAATTTTCATTCTAGTGTCTTTCGTTTGGGAGAAAAATGCAAAGGTACAATACAGCTTTTCCTTGCCGATATCTCTCTTTTGCAAAGAGCTAGGCATTGGAAAATTCAGGGCTATAACGTGCAGATGAAGCACTAACAGTAGGATTTAAAATTTTCATTCTAGTATCTTTCGTTTGGGAGAAAAATGCAAAGGTACAATACAGCTTTTCCTTGCCGATATCTCTCTTTTGCAAAGAGATAGGCATTGGAAAATTCAGGGCTATAACGTGTAGATGAAGCACTAACAGGAGGCTTTAAAATTTTCATTTTAGTGTCTTTCGTTTGGGAGAAAAATGCAAAGTTACAATACAGTTTTTCCTTGCCGATATCTCTCTTTTGCAAAGAGATAGGCATTGGAAAATTCAGGGCTATAACGTGTAGATGAAGCACTAATAGGAGGCTTTAAAATTTTCATTCTAGTGTCCTTCGTTTGGGAGAAAAATGCAAAGGTACAATACAGCTTTTCCTTGCTGATATCTCTCTTTTGCAAAGAGATAGGCATTGGAAAATTCAGGGCTATAACGTGTAGATGAAGCACTAACAGGAGGCTTTAAAATTTTCATTCTAGTGTCTTTCGTTTGGGAGAAAAATGCAAAGGTACAATACAGTTTTTCCTTGCCGATATCTCTCTTTTGCAAAGAGATAGGCATTGGAAAATTCAGGGCTATAACCTGTAGATGAAGCACTAACAGGAGGCTTTAAATTTTTCATTCTAGTGTCTTTCGTTTGGGAGAAAAATGCAAAGGTACAATACAGTTTTTCCTTGCCGATATCTCTCTTTTGCAAAGAGATAGGCATTGGAAAATTCAGGGCTATAACGTGTAGATGAAGCACTAACAGGAGGCTTTAAAATTTTCATTCTAGTGTCTTTCGTTTGGGAGAAAAATGCAAAGGTACAATACAGCTTTTCCTTGCCGATATCTCTCTTTTGCAAAGAGATAGGCATTGGAAAATTCAGGGCTATAACGTGTAGATGAAGCACTAACAGGAGGCTTTAACATTTTCATTCTAGTGTACTTCGTTTGGGAGAAAAATGCAAAGGTACAATACAGCTTTTCCTTGCCGATATCTCTCTTTTGCAAAGAGATAGGCATTGGAAAATTCAGGGCTACAACGTGTAGATGAAGCACTAATAGGAGGCTTTAAAATTTTCATTCTAGTGTCCTTCGTTTGGGAGAAAAATGCAAAGGTACAATACAGCTTTTCCTTGCCGATATCTCTCTTTTGCAAAGAGATAGGCATTGGAAAATTCAGGGCTATAACGTGTAGATGAAGCACTAACAGGAGGCTTTAAAATTTTCATTCTAGTGTCTTTCGTTTGGGAGAAAAATGCAAAGGTACAATACAGTTTTTCCTTGCCGATATCTCTCTTTTGCAAAGAGATAGGCATTGGAAAATTCAGGGCTATAACGTGTAGATGAAGCACTAACAGGAGGCTTTAAAATTTTCATTCTAGTGTCTTTCGTTTGGGAGAAAAATGCAAAGGTACAATACAGCTTTTCCTTGCCAATATCTCTCTTTTGCAAAGAGCTAGGCATTGGAAAATTCAGGGCAATAACGTGTAGATGAAGCACTAACAGGTGGCTTTAAAATTTTCATTCTAGTGTCTTTCGTTTGGGAGAAAAATGCAAAAGTACAATGCAGCTTTTCCTTGCCGATATCTCTCTTTTGCAAAGAGATAGGCATTGGAAAATGCAGGGCTATAACGTGTAGATGAAGCACTAACAGGAGGCTTTAAAATTTTCATTCTAGTGTCTTTCGTTTGGGAGAAAAATGCAAAGGTACAATACAGCATTTCCTTGCCGATATCTCTCTTTTGCAAAGAGATAGGCATTGGAAAATTCAGGGCTATAACGTGTAGATGAAGCACTAACAGGAGGCTTTAAAATTTTCATTCTAGTGTCTTTCGTTTGGGAGAAAAATGCAAAGGTACAATACAGCTTTTCCTTGCCGATATCTCTCTTTTGCAAAGAGCTAGGCATTGGAAAATTCAGGGCTATACCGCGTACATGAAGCACTAACAGGAGGCTTTTAAATTTTCATTCTAGTGTCTTTCGTTTGGGAGAAAAATGCAAAGGTACAATACAGCTTTTCCTTGCCAATATCTCTCTTTTGCAAAGAGCTAGGCATTGGAAAATTCAGGGCTATAACGTGTAGATGAAGCACTAACAGGAGGCTTTAAAATTTTCATTCTAGTGTCTTTCGTTTGGGAGAAAAATGCAAAAGTACAATGCAGCTTTTCCTTGCCGATATCTCTCTTTTGCAAAGAGATAGGCATTGGAAAATTCAGGGCTATAACGTGTAGATGAAGCACTAATAGGAGGCTTTAAAATTTTCATTCTAGTGTCTTTCGTTTGGGAGAAAAAAACAAAGGTACAATACAGCTTTTCCTTGCCGATATCTCTCTTTTGCAAAGAGATAGGCATTGGAAAATTCAGGGCTATAACGTGTAGATGAAGCACTAACAGGAGGCTTTAAAATTTTCATTCTAGTGTCTTTCGTTTGGGAGAAAAATGCAAAGGTACAATACAGCTTTTCCTTGCCGATATCTCTCTTTTGCAAAGAGCTAGGCATTGGAAAATTCAGGGCTATAACGTGTAGATGAAGCACTAACAGTAGGCTTTAAAATTTTCATTCTAGTGTCTTTCGTTTGGGAGAAAAATGCAAAGGTACAATACAGCTTTTCCTTGCCGATATCTCTCTTTTGCAAAGAAATAGGCATTGGAAAATTCAGGGCTATAACGTGTAGATGAAGCACTAACAGGAGGCTTTAAAATTTTCATTCTAGTGTCCGTCGTTTGGGAGAAAAATGCAAAGGTACAATACAGCTTTTCCTTGCCGATATCTCTCTTTTGCAAAGAGCTAGGCATTGGAAAATTCAGGGCTATAACGTGTAGATGAAGCACTAACAGGCGGCTTTAAAATTTTCATTCTAGTGTCTTTCGTTTGGGAGAAAAATGCAAAGGTACAATACAGCTTTTCCTTGCCGATATCTCTCTTTTGCAAAGAGATAGGCATTGGAAAATTCAGGGCTATTACGTGTAGATGAAGCACTAACAAGAGGCTTTAAAATTTTCATTCTAGTGTCCTTCGTTTGGGAGAAAAATGCAAAGGTACAATACAGCTTTTCCTTGCCGATATCTCTCTTTTGCAAAGAGATAGGCATTGGAAAATTCAGGGCTATAACGTGTAGATGAAGCACTAACAGGAGGCTTTAAAATTTTCATTCTAGTGTCTTTCGTTTGGGAGAAAAATGCAAAGGTACAATACAGCTTTTCCTTGTCGATATCTCTCTTTTGCAAAGAGCTAGGCATTGGAAAATTCAGGGCTATAACGTGTAGATGAAGCACTAACAGTAGGATTTAAAATTTTCATTCTAGTGTCTTTCGTTTGGGAGAAAAATGCAAAGGTACAATACAGCTTTTCCTTGCCGATATCTCTCTTTTGCAAAGAGATAGGCATTGGAAAATTCAGGGCTATAACGTGTAGATGAAGCACTAACAGGAGGCTTTAAAATTTTCATTCTAGTGTCTTTCGTTTGGGAGAAAAATGCAAAGGTACAATACAGTTTTTCCTTGCCGATATCTCTCTTTTGCAAAGAGATAGGCATTGGAAAATTCAGGGCTATAACGTGTAGATGAAGCACTAATAGGAGGCTTTAAAATTTTCATTCTAGTGTCCTTCGTTTGGGAGAAAAATGCAAAGGTACAATACAGCTTTTCCTTGCCGATATCTCTCTTTTGCAAAGAGATAGGCATTGGAAAATTCAGGGCTATAACGTGTAGATGAAGCACTAACAGGAGGCTTTAAAATTTTCATTCTAGTGTCTTTCGTTTGGGAGAAAAATGCAAAGGTACAATACAGCATTTCCTTGCCGATATCTCTCTTTTGCAAAGAGATAGGCATTGGAAAATTCAGGGCTATAACGTGTAGATGAAGCACTAACAGGAGGCTTTAAAATTTTCATTCTAGTGTCTTTCGTTTGGGAGAAAAATGCAAAGGTACAATACAGCTTTTCCTTGCCGATATCTCTCTTTTGCAAAGAGCTAGGCATTGGAAAATTCAGGGCTATACCGCGTACATGAAGCACTAACAGGAGGCTTTTAAATTTTCATTCTAGTGTCTTTCGTTTGGGAGAAAAATGCAAAGGTACAATACAGCTTTTCCTTGCCAATATCTCTCTTTTGCAAAGAGCTAGGCATTGGAAAATTCAGGGCTATAACGTGTAGATGAAGCACTAACAGGAGGCTTTAAAATTTTCATTCTAGTGTCTTTCGTTTGGGAGAAAAATGCAAAAGTACAATGCAGCTTTTCCTTGCCGATATCTCTCTTTTGCAAAGAGATAGGCATTGGAAAATTCAGGGCTATAACGTGTAGATGAAGCACTAATAGGAGGCTTTAAAATTTTCATTCTAGTGTCTTTCGTTTGGGAGAAAAAAACAAAGGTACAATACAGCTTTTCCTTGCCGATATCTCTCTTTTGCAAAGAGATAGGCATTGGAAAATTCAGGGCTATAACGTGTAGATGAAGCACTAACAGGAGGCTTTAAAATTTTCATTCTAGTGTCTTTCGTTTGGGAGAAAAATGCAAAGGTACAATACAGCTTTTCCTTGCCGATATCTCTCTTTTGCAAAGAGCTAGGCATTGGAAAATTCAGGGCTATAACGTGTAGATGAAGCACTAACAGTAGGCTTTAAAATTTTCATTCTAGTGTCTTTCGTTTGGGAGAAAAATGCAAAGGTACAATACAGCTTTTCCTTGCCGATATCTCTCTTTTGCAAAGAAATAGGCATTGGAAAATTCAGGGCTATAACGTGTAGATGAAGCACTAACAGGAGGCTTTAAAATTTTCATTCTAGTGTCCGTCGTTTGGGAGAAAAATGCAAAGGTACAATACAGCTTTTCCTTGCCGATATCTCTCTTTTGCAAAGAGATAGGCATTGGAAAATTCAGGGCTATATCGTGTAGATGAAGCACTAACAGGAGGCTTTAAAATTTTCATTCTAGTGTCTTTCGTTTGGGAGAAAAATGCAAAGGTACAATACAGCTTTTCCTTGCCAATATCTCTCTTTTGCAAAGAGCTAGGCATTGGAAAATTCAGGGCTATAACGTCTAGATGAAGCACTAACAGGAGGCTTTAAAATTTTCATTCTAGTGTCTTTCGTTTGGGAGAAAAATGCAAAAGTACAATGCAGCTTTTCCTTGCCGATATCTCTCTTTTGCAAAGAGATAGGCATTGGAAAATGCAGGGCTATAACGTGTAGATGAAGCACTAACAGGAGGCTTTAAAATTTTCATTCTAGTGTACTTCGTTTGGGAGAAAAATGCAAAGGTACAATACAGCTTTTCCTTGCCGATATCTCTCTTTTGCAAAGAGATAGGCATTGGAAAATTCAGGGCTATAACGTGTAGATGAAGCACTAACAGGAGGCTTTAAAATTTTCATTCTAGTGTACTTCGTTTGGGAGAAAAATGCAAAGGTACAATACAGCTTTTCCTTGCCGATATCTCTCTTTTGCAAAGAGATAGGCATTGGAAAATTCAGGGCTATAACGTGTAGATGAAGCACTAATAGGAGGCTTTAAAATTTTCATTCTAGTGTCCTTCGTTTGGGAGAAAAATGCAAAGGTACAATACAGCTTTTCCTTGCCGATATCTCTCTTTTGCAAAGAGATAGGCATTGGAAAATTCAGGGCTATAACGTGTAGATGAAGCACTACCAGGAGGCTTTAAAATTTTCATTCTAGTGTCTTTCGTTTGGGAGAAAAATGCAAAGGTACAATACAGCTTTTCCTTGCCGATATCTCTCTTTTGCAAAGAGCTAGGCATTGGAAAATTCAGGGCTATAACGTGTAGATGAAGCACTAACAGGAGGCTTTAAAATTTTCATTCTAGTGTCTTTCGTTTGGGAGAAAAATGCAAAGGTACAATACAGCTTTTCCTTGCCGATATCTCTCTTTTGCAAAGAGATAGGCATTGGAAAATTCAGGGCTATTACGTGTAGATGAAGCACTAACAGGAGGCTTTAAAATTTTCATTCTAGTGTCCTTCGTTTGGGAGAAAAATGCAAAGGTACAATACAGCTTTTCCTTGCCGATATCTCTCTTTTGCAAAGAGATAGGCATTGGAAAATTCAGGGCTATAACGTGTAGATGAAGCACTAACAGGAGGCTTTAAAATTTTCATTCTAGTGTCTTTCGTTTGGGAGAAAAATGCAAAGGTACAATACAGCTTTTCCTTGTCGATATCTCTCTTTTGCAAAGAGCTAGGCATTGGAAAATTCAGGGCTATAACGTGTAGATGAAGCACTAACAGTAGGATTTAAAATTTTCATTCTAGTGTCTTTCGTTTGGGAGAAAAATGCAAAGGTACAATACAGTTTTTCCTTGCCGATATCTCTCTTTTGCAAAGAGATAGGCATTGGAAAATTCAGGGCTATAACGTGTAGATGAAGCACTAATAGGAGGCTTTAAAATTTTCATTCTAGTGTCCTTCGTTTGGGAGAAAAATGCAAAGGTACAATACAGCTTTTCCTTGCCGATATCTCTCTTTTGCAAAGAGATAGGCATTGGAAAATTCAGGGCTATAACGTGTAGATGAAGCACTAACAGGAGGCTTTAAAATTTTCATTCTAGTGTCTTTCGTTTGGGAGAAAAATGCAAAGGTACAATACAGCTTTTCCTTGCCGATATCTCTCTTTTGCAAAGAGCTAGGCATTGGAAAATGCAGGGCTATAACGTGTAGATGAAGCACTAACAGTAGGCTTTAACATTTTCATTCTAGTGTCTTTCGTTTGGGAGAAAAATGCAAAGGCACAATACAGCTTTTCCTTGCCGATATCTCTCTTTTGCAAAGAGATAGGCATTGGAAAATTCAGGGCTATAACGTGTAGATGAAGCACTAACAGGAGGCTTTAAAATTTTCATTCTAGTGTCTTTCGTTTGGGAGAAAAATGCAAAAGTACAATGCAGCTTTTCCTTGCCGATATCTCTCTTTTGCAAAGAGATAGGCATTGGAAAATGCAGGGCTATAACGTGTAGATGAAGCACTAACAGGAGGCTTTAAAATTTTCATTCTAGTGTCTTTCGTTTGGGAGAAAAATGCAAAAGTACAATACACTTTTCCTTGCCGATATCTCTCTTTTGCAAAGAGATAGGCATTGGAAAATTCAGGGCTATAACGTGTAGATGAAGCACTAATAGGAGGCTTTAACATTTTCATTCTAGTATCCTTCGTTTGGGAGAAAAATGCAAAGGTACAATACATCTTTTCCTTGCCGATATCTCTCTTTTGAAAAGAGATAGGCATTGGAAAATTCAGGGCTATAACGTGTAGATGAAGCACTAACAGGAGGCTTTAAAATTTTCATTCTAGTGTCTTTCGTTTGGGAGAAAAATGCAAAGGTACAATACAGCTTTTCCTTGCCGATATCTCTCTTTTGCAAAGAGCTAGGCATTGGAAAATTCAGGGCTATAACGTGTAGCTGAAGCACTAACAGTAGGCTTTAAAATTTTCATTCTAGTGTCTTTCGTTTGGGAGAAAAATGCAAAGGTACAATACAGCTTTTCCTTGCCGATATCTCTCTTTTGCAAAGAGCTAGGCATTGGAAAATTCAGGGCTATAACGTGCAGATGAAGCACTAACAGTAGGATTTAAAATTTTCATTCTAGTATCTTTCGTTTGGGAGAAAAATGCAAAGGTACAATACAGCTTTTCCTTGCCGATATCTCTCTTTTGCAAAGAGATAGGCATTGGAAAATTCAGGGCTATAACGTGTAGATGAAGCACTAACAGGAGGCTTTAAAATTTTCATTTTAGTGTCTTTCGTTTGGGAGAAAAATGCAAAGTTACAATACAGTTTTTCCTTGCCGATATCTCTCTTTTGCAAAGAGATAGGCATTGGAAAATTCAGGGCTATAACGTGTAGATGAAGCACTAATAGGAGGCTTTAAAATTTTCATTCTAGTGTCCTTCGTTTGGGAGAAAAATGCAAAGGTACAATACAGCTTTTCCTTGCTGATATCTCTCTTTTGCAAAGAGATAGGCATTGGAAAATTCAGGGCTATAACGTGTAGATGAAGCACTAACAGGAGGCTTTAAAATTTTCATTCTAGTGTCTTTCGTTTGGGAGAAAAATGCAAAGGTACAATACAGCATTTCCTTGCCGATATCTCTCTTTTGCAAAGAGCTAGGCATTGGAAAATTCAGGGCTATAACGTGTAGATGAAGCACTAACAGTAGGCTTTAAAATTTTCATTCTAGTGTCTTTCGTTTGGGAGAAAAATGCAAAGGTACAATACAGCTTTTCCTTGCCGATATCTCTCTTTTGCAAAGAGATAGGCATTGGAAAATTCAGGGCTATAACGTGTAGATGAAGCACTAACAGGAGGCTTTAAATTTTTCATTCTAGTGTCTTTCGTTTGGGAGAAAAATGCAAAGGTACAATACAGTTTTTCCTTGCCGATATCTCTCTTTTGCAAAGAGATAGGCATTGGAAAATTCAGGGCTATAACGTGTAGATGAAGCACTAATAGGAGGCTTTAAAATTTTCATTCTAGTGTCCTTCGTTTGGGAGAAAAATGCAAAGGTACAATACAGCTTTTCCTTGCCGATATCTCTCTTTTGCAAAGAGATAGGCATTGGAAAATTCAGGGCTATAACGTGTAGATGAAGCACTAACAGGAGGCTTTAAAATTTTCATTCTAGTGTCTTTCGTTTGGGAGAAAAATGCAAAGGTACAATACAGCTTTTCCTTGCCGATATCTCTCTTTTGCAAAGAGCTAGGCATTGGAAAATGCAGGGCTATAACGTGTAGATGAAGCACTAACAGTAGGCTTTAACATTTTCATTCTAGTGTCTTTCGTTTGGGAGAAAAATGCAAAGGCACAATACAGCTTTTCCTTGCCGATATCTCTCTTTTGCAAAGAGATAGGCATTGGAAAATTCAGGGCTATAACGTGTAGATGAAGCACTAACAGGAGGCTTTAAAATTTTCATTCTAGTGTCTTTCGTTTGGGAGAAAAATGCAAAAGTACAATGCAGCTTTTCCTTGCCGATATCTCTCTTTTGCAAAGAGATAGGCATTGGAAAATGCAGGGCTATAACGTGTAGATGAAGCACTAACAGGAGGCTTTAAAATTTTCATTCTAGTGTCTTTCGTTTGGGAGAAAAATGCAAAAGTACAATACACTTTTCCTTGCCGATATCTCTCTTTTGCAAAGAGATAGGCATTGGAAAATTCAGGGCTATAACGTGTAGATGAAGCACTAATAGGAGGCTTTAACATTTTCATTCTAGTATCCTTCGTTTGGGAGAAAAATGCAAAGGTACAATACATCTTTTCCTTGCCGATATCTCTCTTTTGAAAAGAGATAGGCATTGGAAAATTCAGGGCTATAACGTGTAGATGAAGCACTAACAGGAGGCTTTAAAATTTTCATTCTAGTGTCTTTCGTTTGGGAGAAAAATGCAAAGGTACAATACAGCTTTTCCTTGCCGATATCTCTCTTTTGCAAAGAGCTAGGCATTGGAAAATTCAGGGCTATAACGTGTAGCTGAAGCACTAACAGTAGGCTTTAAAATTTTCATTCTAGTGTCTTTCGTTTGGGAGAAAAATGCAAAGGTACAATACAGCTTTTCCTTGCCGATATCTCTCTTTTGCAAAGAGCTAGGCATTGGAAAATTCAGGGCTATAACGTGCAGATGAAGCACTAACAGTAGGATTTAAAATTTTCATTCTAGTATCTTTCGTTTGGGAGAAAAATGCAAAGGTACAATACAGCTTTTCCTTGCCGATATCTCTCTTTTGCAAAGAGATAGGCATTGGAAAATTCAGGGCTATAACGTGTAGATGAAGCACTAACAGGAGGCTTTAAAATTTTCATTTTAGTGTCTTTCGTTTGGGAGAAAAATGCAAAGTTACAATACAGTTTTTCCTTGCCGATATCTCTCTTTTGCAAAGAGATAGGCATTGGAAAATTCAGGGCTATAACGTGTAGATGAAGCACTAATAGGAGGCTTTAAAATTTTCATTCTAGTGTCCTTCGTTTGGGAGAAAAATGCAAAGGTACAATACAGCTTTTCCTTGCTGATATCTCTCTTTTGCAAAGAGATAGGCATTGGAAAATTCAGGGCTATAACGTGTAGATGAAGCACTAACAGGAGGCTTTAAAATTTTCATTCTAGTGTCTTTCGTTTGGGAGAAAAATGCAAAGGTACAATACAGCATTTCCTTGCCGATATCTCTCTTTTGCAAAGAGCTAGGCATTGGAAAATTCAGGGCTATAACGTGTAGATGAAGCACTAACAGTAGGCTTTAAAATTTTCATTCTAGTGTCTTTCGTTTGGGAGAAAAATGCAAAGGTACAATACAGCTTTTCCTTGCCGATATCTCTCTTTTGCAAAGAGATAGGCATTGGAAAATTCAGGGCTATAACGTGTAGATGAAGCACTAACAGGAGGCTTTAAATTTTTCATTCTAGTGTCCTTCGTTTGGGAGAAAAATGCAAAGGTACAATACAGCTTTTCCTTGCCGATATCTCTCTTTTGCAAAGAGATAGGCATTGGAAAATTCAGGGCTATAACGTGTAGATGAAGCACTAACAGGAGGCTTTAAAATTTTCATTCTAGTGTCTTTCGTTTGGGAGAAAAATGCAAAAGTACAATGCAGCTTTTCCTTGCCGATATCTCTCTTTTGCAAAGAGATAGGCATTGGAAAATGCAGGGCTATAACGTGTAGATGAAGCACTAACAGGAGGCTTTAACATTTTCATTCTAGTGTACTTCGTTTGGGAGAAAAATGCAAAAGTACAATGCAGCTTTTCCTTGCCGATATCTCTCTTTTGCAAAGAGATAGGCATTGGAAAATTCAGGGCTATAACGTGTAGATGAAGCACTAATAGGAGGCTTTAAAATTTTCATTCTAGTGTCTTTCGTTTGGGAGAAAAAAACAAAGGTACAATACAGCTTTTCCTTGCCGATATCTCTCTTTTGCAAAGAGATAGGCATTGGAAAATTCAGGGCTATAACGTGTAGATGAAGCACTAACAGGAGGCTTTAAAATTTTCATTCTAGTGTCTTTCGTTTGGGAGAAAAATGCAAAAGTACAATGCAGCTTTTCCTTGCCGATATCTCTCTTTTGCAAAGAGATAGGCATTGGAAAATGCAGGGCTATAACGTGTAGATGAAGCACTAACAGGAGGCTTTAAAATTTTCATTCTAGTGTACTTCGTTTGGGAGAAAAATGCAAAGGTACAATACAGCTTTTCCTTGCCGATATCTCTCTTTTGCAAAGAGATAGGCATTGGAAAATTCAGGGCTATAACGTGTAGATGAAGCACTAACAGGAGGCTTTAAAATTTTCATTCTAGTGTACTTCGTTTGGGAGAAAAATGCAAAGGTACAATACAGCTTTTCCTTGCCGATATCTCTCTTTTGCAAAGAGATAGGCATTGGAAAATTCAGGGCTATAACGTGTAGATGAAGCACTAATAGGAGGCTTTAAAATTTTCATTCTAGTGTCCTTCGTTTGGGAGAAAAATGCAAAGGTACAATACAGCTTTTCCTTGCCGATATCTCTCTTTTGCAAAGAGATAGGCATTGGAAAATTCAGGGCTATAACGTGTAGATGAAGCACTACCAGGAGGCTTTAAAATTTTCATTCTAGTGTCTTTCGTTTGGGAGAAAAATGCAAAGGTACAATACAGCTTTTCCTTGCCGATATCTCTCTTTTGCAAAGAGCTAGGCATTGGAAAATTCAGGGCTATAACGTGTAGATGAAGCACTAACAGGAGGCTTTAAAATTTTCATTCTAGTGTCTTTCGTTTGGGAGAAAAATGCAAAGGTACAATACAGCTTTTCCTTGCCGATATCTCTCTTTTGCAAAGAGCTAGGCATTGGAAAATTCAGGGCTATAACGTGTAGATGAAGCACTAACAGTAGGATTTAAAATTTTCATTCTAGTGTCTTTCGTTTGGGAGAAAAATGCAAAGGTACAATACAGCTTTTCCTTGTCGATATCTCTCTTTTGCAAAGAGCTAGGCATTGGAAAATTCAGGGCTATAACGTGTAGATGAAGCACTAACAGTAGGATTTAAAATTTTCATTCTAGTGTCTTTCGTTTGGGAGAAAAATGCAAAGGTACAATACAGCTTTTCCTTGCCGATATCTCTCTTTTGCAAAGAGATAGGCATTGGAAAATTCAGGGCTATAACGTGTAGATGAAGCACTAACAGGAGGCTTTAAAATTTTCATTCTAGTGTCTTTCGTTTGGGAGAAAAATGCAAAGGTACAATACAGTTTTTCCTTGCCGATATCTCTCTTTTGCAAAGAGATAGGCATTGGAAAATTCAGGGCTATAACGTGTAGATGAAGCACTAACAGGAGGCTTTAAAATTTTCATTCTAGTGTCTTTCGTTTGGGAGAAAAATGCAAAGGTACAATACAGTTTTTCCTTGCCGATATCTCTCTTTTGCAAAGAGATAGGCATTGGAAAATTCAGGGCTATAACGTGTAGATGAAGCACTAATAGGAGGCTTTAAAATTTTCATTCTAGTGTCCTTCGTTTGGGAGAAAAATGCAAAGGTACAATACAGCTTTTCCTTGCCGATATCTCTCTTTTGCAAAGAGATAGGCATTGGAAAATTCAGGGCTATAACGTGTAGATGAAGCACTAACAGGAGGCTTTAAAATTTTCATTCTAGTGTCTTTCGTTTGGGAGAAAAATGCAAAGGTACAATACAGCTTTTCCTTGCCGATATCTCTCTTTTGCAAAGAGCTAGGCATTGGAAAATGCAGGGCTATAACGTGTAGATGAAGCACTAACAGTAGGCTTTAACATTTTCATTCTAGTGTCTTTCGTTTGGGAGAAAAATGCAAAGGCACAATACAGCTTTTCCTTGCCGATATCTCTCTTTTGCAAAGAGATAGGCATTGGAAAATTCAGGGCTATAACGTGTAGATGAAGCACTAACAGGAGGCTTTAAAATTTTCATTCTAGTGTCTTTCGTTTGGGAGAAAAATGCAAAAGTACAATGCAGCTTTTCCTTGCCGATATCTCTCTTTTGCAAAGAGATAGGCATTGGAAAATGCAGGGCTATAACGTGTAGATGAAGCACTAACAGGAGGCTTTAAAATTTTCATTCTAGTGTCTTTCGTTTGGGAGAAAAATGCAAAAGTACAATACACTTTTCCTTGCCGATATCTCTCTTTTGCAAAGAGATAGGCATTGGAAAATTCAGGGCTATAACGTGTAGATGAAGCACTAATAGGAGGCTTTAACATTTTCATTCTAGTATCCTTCGTTTGGGAGAAAAATGCAAAGGTACAATACATCTTTTCCTTGCCGATATCTCTCTTTTGAAAAGAGATAGGCATTGGAAAATTCAGGGCTATAACGTGTAGATGAAGCACTAACAGGAGGCTTTAAAATTTTCATTCTAGTGTCTTTCGTTTGGGAGAAAAATGCAAAGGTACAATACAGCTTTTCCTTGCCGATATCTCTCTTTTGCAAAGAGCTAGGCATTGGAAAATTCAGGGCTATAACGTGTAGCTGAAGCACTAACAGTAGGCTTTAAAATTTTCATTCTAGTGTCTTTCGTTTGGGAGAAAAATGCAAAGGTACAATACAGCTTTTCCTTGCCGATATCTCTCTTTTGCAAAGAGCTAGGCATTGGAAAATTCAGGGCTATAACGTGCAGATGAAGCACTAACAGTAGGATTTAAAATTTTCATTCTAGTATCTTTCGTTTGGGAGAAAAATGCAAAGGTACAATACAGCTTTTCCTTGCCGATATCTCTCTTTTGCAAAGAGATAGGCATTGGAAAATTCAGGGCTATAACGTGTAGATGAAGCACTAACAGGAGGCTTTAAAATTTTCATTTTAGTGTCTTTCGTTTGGGAGAAAAATGCAAAGTTACAATACAGTTTTTCCTTGCCGATATCTCTCTTTTGCAAAGAGATAGGCATTGGAAAATTCAGGGCTATAACGTGTAGATGAAGCACTAATAGGAGGCTTTAAAATTTTCATTCTAGTGTCCTTCGTTTGGGAGAAAAATGCAAAGGTACAATACAGCTTTTCCTTGCTGATATCTCTCTTTTGCAAAGAGATAGGCATTGGAAAATTCAGGGCTATAACGTGTAGATGAAGCACTAACAGGAGGCTTTAAAATTTTCATTCTAGTGTCTTTCGTTTGGGAGAAAAATGCAAAGGTACAATACAGCATTTCCTTGCCGATATCTCTCTTTTGCAAAGAGCTAGGCATTGGAAAATTCAGGGCTATAACGTGTAGATGAAGCACTAACAGGAGGCTTTAAATTTTTCATTCTAGTGTCCTTCGTTTGGGAGAAAAATGCAAAGGTACAATACAGCTTTTCCTTGCCGATATCTCTCTTTTGCAAAGAGATAGGCATTGGAAAATTCAGGGCTATAACGTGTAGATGAAGCACTAACAGGAGGCTTTAAAATTTTCATTCTAGTGTCTTTCGTTTGGGAGAAAAATGCAAAAGTACAATGCAGCTTTTCCTTGCCGATATCTCTCTTTTGCAAAGAGATAGGCATTGGAAAATGCAGGGCTATAACGTGTAGATGAAGCACTAACAGGAGGCTTTAACATTTTCATTCTAGTGTCCTTCGTTTGGGAGAAAAATGCAAAGGTACAATACAGCTTTTCCTTGCCGATATCTCTCTTTTGCAAAGAGATAGGCATTGGAAAATTAAGGGCTATAACGTGTAGATGAAGCACTAACAGGAGGCTTTAAAATTTTCATTCTAGTGTCTTTCGTTTGGGAGAAAAATGCAAAGGTACAATACAGCTTTTCCTTGCCGATATCTCTCTTTTGCAAAGAGCTAGGCATTGGAAAATTCAGGGCTATAACGTGGAGATGAAGCACTAACAGGAGGCTTTAAAATTTTCATTCTAGTGTCTTTCGTTTGGGAGAAAAATGCAAAAGTACAATACAGCTTTTCCTTGCCGATATCTCTCTTTTGCAAAGAGATAGGCATTGGAAAATTCAGGGCTATAACGTGTATATGAAGCACTAACAGGAGGCTTTAAAATTTTCATTCTAGTGTCTTTCGTTTGGGAGAAAAATGCAAAGGTACAATACAGCTTTTCCTTGCCGATATCTCTCTTTTGCAAAGAGATAGGCATTGGAAAATTCAGGGCTATAACGTGTAGATGAAGCACTAACAGTAGACTTTAAAATTTTCATTCTAGTGTCTTTCGTTTGGGAGAAAAATGCAAAGGTACAATACAGCTTTTCCTTGCCGATATCTCTCTTTTGCAAAGAGATAGGCATTGGAAAATTCAGGGCTATAACGTGTAGATGAAGCACTAACAGGAGGCTTTAAAATTTTCATTCTAGTGTCTTTCGTTTGGGAGAAAAATGCAAAGGTACAATACAGCTTTTCCTTGCCGATATCTCTCTTTTGCAAAGAGCTAGGCATTGGAAAATGCAGGGCTATAACGTGTAGATGAAGCACTAACAGTAGGCTTTAACATTTTCATTCTAGTGTCTTTCGTTTGGGAGAAAAATGCAAAGGCACAATACAGCTTTTCCTTGCCGATATCTCTCTTTTGCAAAGAGATAGGCATTGGAAAATTCAGGGCTATAACGTGTAGATGAAGCACTAACAGGAGGCTTTAAAATTTTCATTCTAGTGTCTTTCGTTTGGGAGAAAAATGCAAAAGTACAATGCAGCTTTTCCTTGCCGATATCTCTCTTTTGCAAAGAGATAGGCATTGGAAAATGCAGGGCTATAACGTGTAGATGAAGCACTAACAGGAGGCTTTAAAATTTTCATTCTAGTGTCTTTCGTTTGGGAGAAAAATGCAAAAGTACAATACACTTTTCCTTGCCGATATCTCTCTTTTGCAAAGAGATAGGCATTGGAAAATTCAGGGCTATAACGTGTAGATGAAGCACTAATAGGAGGCTTTAACATTTTCATTCTAGTATCCTTCGTTTGGGAGAAAAATGCAAAGGTACAATACATCTTTTCCTTGCCGATATCTCTCTTTTGAAAAGAGATAGGCATTGGAAAATTCAGGGCTATAACGTGTAGATGAAGCACTAACAGGAGGCTTTAAAATTTTCATTCTAGTGTCTTTCGTTTGGGAGAAAAATGCAAAGGTACAATACAGCTTTTCCTTGCCGATATCTCTCTTTTGCAAAGAGCTAGGCATTGGAAAATTCAGGGCTATAACGTGTAGCTGAAGCACTAACAGTAGGCTTTAAAATTTTCATTCTAGTGTCTTTCGTTTGGGAGAAAAATGCAAAGGTACAATACAGCTTTTCCTTGCCGATATCTCTCTTTTGCAAAGAGCTAGGCATTGGAAAATTCAGGGCTATAACGTGCAGATGAAGCACTAACAGTAGGATTTAAAATTTTCATTCTAGTATCTTTCGTTTGGGAGAAAAATGCAAAGGTACAATACAGCTTTTCCTTGCCGATATCTCTCTTTTGCAAAGAGATAGGCATTGGAAAATTCAGGGCTATAACGTGTAGATGAAGCACTAACAGGAGGCTTTAAAATTTTCATTTTAGTGTCTTTCGTTTGGGAGAAAAATGCAAAGTTACAATACAGTTTTTCCTTGCCGATATCTCTCTTTTGCAAAGAGATAGGCATTGGAAAATTCAGGGCTATAACGTGTAGATGAAGCACTAATAGGAGGCTTTAAAATTTTCATTCTAGTGTCCTTCGTTTGGGAGAAAAATGCAAAGGTACAATACAGCTTTTCCTTGCTGATATCTCTCTTTTGCAAAGAGATAGGCATTGGAAAATTCAGGGCTATAACGTGTAGATGAAGCACTAACAGGAGGCTTTAAAATTTTCATTCTAGTGTCTTTCGTTTGGGAGAAAAATGCAAAGGTACAATACAGCATTTCCTTGCCGATATCTCTCTTTTGCAAAGAGCTAGGCATTGGAAAATTCAGGGCTATAACGTGTAGATGAAGCACTAACAGGAGGCTTTAAATTTTTCATTCTAGTGTCCTTCGTTTGGGAGAAAAATGCAAAGGTACAATACAGCTTTTCCTTGCCGATATCTCTCTTTTGCAAAGAGATAGGCATTGGAAAATTCAGGGCTATAACGTGTAGATGAAGCACTAACAGGAGGCTTTAAAATTTTCATTCTAGTGTCTTTCGTTTGGGAGAAAAATGCAAAAGTACAATGCAGCTTTTCCTTGCCGATATCTCTCTTTTGCAAAGAGATAGGCATTGGAAAATGCAGGGCTATAACGTGTAGATGAAGCACTAACAGGAGGCTTTAACATTTTCATTCTAGTGTCCTTCGTTTGGGAGAAAAATGCAAAGGTACAATACAGCTTTTCCTTGCCGATATCTCTCTTTTGCAAAGAGATAGGCATTGGAAAATTAAGGGCTATAACGTGTAGATGAAGCACTAACAGGAGGCTTTAAAATTTTCATTCTAGTGTCTTTCGTTTGGGAGAAAAATGCAAAGGTACAATACAGCTTTTCCTTGCCGATATCTCTCTTTTGCAAAGAGCTAGGCATTGGAAAATTCAGGGCTATAACGTGGAGATGAAGCACTAACAGGAGGCTTTAAAATTTTCATTCTAGTGTCTTTCGTTTGGGAGAAAAATGCAAAAGTACAATACAGCTTTTCCTTGCCGATATCTCTCTTTTGCAAAGAGATAGGCATTGGAAAATTCAGGGCTATAACGTGTATATGAAGCACTAACAGGAGGCTTTAAAATTTTCATTCTAGTGTCTTTCGTTTGGGAGAAAAATGCAAAGGTACAATACAGCTTTTCCTTGCCGATATCTCTCTTTTGCAAAGAGATAGGCATTGGAAAATTCAGGGCTATAACGTGTAGATGAAGCACTAACAGTAGACTTTAAAATTTTCATTCTAGTGTCTTTCGTTTGGGAGAAAAATGCAAAGGTACAATACAGCTTTTCCTTGCCAATATCTCTCTTTTGCAAAGAGCTAGGCATTGGAAAATTCAGGGCTATAACGTGTAGATGAAGCACTAACAGGAGGCTTTAAAATTTTCATTCTAGTGTCTTTCGTTTGGGAGAAAAATGCAAAGGTACAATACAGCATTTCCTTGCCGATATCTCTCTTTTGCAAAGAGCTAGGCATTGGAAAATTCAGGGCTATAACGTGTAGATGAAGCACTAACAGTAGGCTTTAAAATTTTCATTCTAGTGTCTTTCGTTTGGGAGAAAAATGCAAAGGTACAATACAGCTTTTCCTTGCCGATATCTCTCTTTTGCAAAGAGATAGGCATTGGAAAATTCAGGGCTATAACGTGTAGATGAAACACTAACAGGAGGCTTTAAATTTTTCATTCTAGTGTCCTTCGTTTGGGAGAAAAATGCAAAGGTACAATACAGCTTTTCCTTGCCGATATCTCTCTTTTGCAAAGAGATAGGCATTGAAAAATTCAGGGCTATAACGTGTAGATGAAGCACTAACAGGAGGCTTTAAAATTTTCATTCTAGTGTCTTTCGTTTGGGAGAAAAATGCAAAAGTACAATGCAGCTTTTCCTTGCCGATATCTCTCTTTTGCAAAGAGATAGGCATTGGAAAATGCAGGGCTATAACGTGTAGATGAAGCACTAACAGGAGGCTTTAACATTTTCATTCTAGTGTACTTCGTTTGGGAGAAAAATGCAAAGGTACAATACAGCTTTTCCTTGCCGATATCTCTCTTTTGCAAAGAGATAGGCATTGGAAAATTCAGGGCTATAACGTGTATATGAAGCACTAACAGGAGGCTTTAAAATTTTCATTCTAGTGTCTTTCGTTTGGGAGAAAAATGCAAAGGTACAATACAGCTTTTCCTTGCCGATATCTCTCTTTTGCAAAGAGATAGGCATTGGAAAATTCAGGGCTATAACGTGTAGATGAAGCACTAACAGTAGACTTTAAAATTTTCATTCTAGTGTCTTTCGTTTGGGAGAAAAATGCAAAGGTACAATACAGCTTTTCCTTGCCAATATCTCTCTTTTGCAAAGAGCTAGGCATTGGAAAATTCAGGGCTATAACGTGTAGATGAAGCACTAACAGGAGGCTTTAAAATTTTCATTCTAGTGTCTTTCGTTCGGGAGAAAAATGCAAAGGTACAATACAGTTTTTCCTTGCCGATATCTCTCTTTTGCAAAGAGATAGGCATTGGAAAATTCAGGGCTATAACGTGTAGATGAAGCACTAACAGGAGGCTTTAAAATTTTCATTCTAGTGTCCTTCGTTTGGGAGAAAAATGCAAAGGTACAATACAGCTTTTCCTTGCCAATATCTCTCTTTTGCAAAGAGTAAGGCATTGGAAAATTCAGGGCTATAACGTGTAGATGAAGCACTAACAGGAGGCTTTAAAATTTTCATTCTAGTGTCTTTCGTTTGGGAGAAAAATGCAAAGGTACAATACAGCTTTTCTTTGCCGATATCTCTCTTTTGCTAAGAGATAGGCATTGGAAAATTCAGGGCTATAACGTGTAGATGAAGCACTAAAAGGAGGCTTTAAAATTTTCATTCTAGTGTCCTTCGTTTGGGAGAAAAATGCAAAGGTACAATACAGCTTTTCCTTGCCGATATCTCTCTTTTGCAAAGAGATAGGCATTGGAAAATTCAGGGCTATAACGTGTAGATGAAGCACTAATAGGAGGCTTTAAAATTTTCATTCTAGTGTCCTTCGTTTGGGAGAAAAATGCAAAGGTACAATACAGCTTTTCCTTGCCGATATCTCTCTTTTGCAAAGAGATAGGCATTGGAAAATTCAGGGCTATAACGTGTAGATGAAGCACTAACAGGAGGCTTTAAAATTTTCATTCTAGTGTCTTTCGTTTGGGAGAAAAATGCAAAGGTACAATACAGCTTTTCCTTGCCGATATCTCTCTTTTGCAAAGAGCTAGGCATTGGAAAATTCAGGGCTATAACGTGTAGATGAAGCACTAACAGGAGGCTTTAAAATTTTCATTCTAGTGTCTCTCGTTTGGGAGAAAAATGCAAAGGTACAATACAGCATTTCCTTGCCGATATCTCTCTTTTGCAAAGAGATAGGCATTGGAAAATTCAGGGCTATTACGTGTAGATGAAGCACTAAAAGGAGGCTTTAAAATTTTCATTCTAGTGTCTTTCGTTTGGGAGAAAAATGTAAAAGTACAATGCAGCTTTTCCTTGCCGATATCTCTCTTTTGCAAAGAGATAGGCATTGGAAAATTCAGGGCTATAACGTGTAGATGAAGCACTAATAGGAGGCTTTAAAATTTTCATTCTAGTGTCCTTCGTTTGGGAGAAAAATGCAAAGGTACAATACAGTTTTTCCTTGCCGATATCTCTCTTTTGCAAAGAGATAGGCATTGGAAAATTCAGGGCTATAACGTGTAGATGAAGCACTAACAGGAGGCTTTAAAATTTTCATTCTAGTGTCTTTCGTTTGAGAGAAAAATGCAAAGGTACAATACAGCTTTTCCTTGCCGATATCTCTCTTTTGCAAAGAGATAGGCATTTGAAAATTCAGGGCTATAACGTGTAGATGAAGCACTAACAGGAGGCTTTAAAATTTTCATTCTAGTGTCCTTCGTTTGGGAGAAAAATGCAAAGGTACAATACAGCTTTTCCTTGCCGATATCTCTCTTTTGCAAAGAGATAGGCATTGGAAAATTCAGGGCTATAACGTGTAGATGAAGCACTAATAGGAGGCTTTAAAATTTTCATTCTAGTGTCCTTCGTTTGGGAGAAACATGCAAAGGTACAATACAGCTTTTCCTTGCCGATATCTCTCTTTTGCAAAGAGATAGGCATTGGAAAATTCAGGGCTATAACGTGTAGATGAAGCACTAACAGGAGGCTTTAAAATTTTCATTCTAGTGTCTTTCGTTTGGGAGAAAAATGCAAAGGTACAATACAGCTTTTCCTTGCCGATATCTCTCTTTTGCAAAGAGCTAGGCATTGGAAAATTCAGGGCTATAACGTGTAGATGAAGCACTAATAGGAGGCTTTAAAATTTTCATTCTAGTGTCTTTCGTTTGGGAGAAAAATGCAAAAGTACAATGCTGCTTTTCCTTGCCGATATCTCTCTTTTGCAAAGAGATAGGCATTGGAAAATTCAGGGCTATAACGTGTAGATGAAGCACTAACAGGAGGCTTTAAAATTTTCATTCTAGTGTCCTTCGTTTGGGAGAAAAATGCAAAGGTACATTACAGCTTTTCCTTGCCAATATCTCTCTTTTGCAAAGAGCTAGGCATTGGAAAATTCAGGGCTATAACGTGTAGATGAAGCACTAACAGGAGGCTTTAAAATTTTCATTCTAGTGTCTTTCGTTTGGGAGAAAAATGCAAAGGTACAATACAGCTTTTCCTTGCCGATATCTCTCTTTTGCAAAGAGATAGGCATTGGAAAATTCAGGGCTATAACGTGTAGATGAAGCACTAACAGGAGGCTTTAAAATTTTCATTCTAGTGTCCTTCGTTTGGGAGAAAAATGCAAAGGTACAATACAGCTTTTCCTTGCCGATATCTCTCTTTTGCAAAGAGATAGGCATTGGACAATTCAGGGCTATAACGTGTAGATGAAGCACTAACAGGAGGCTTTAAAATTTTCATTCTAGTGTCTTTCGTTTGGGAGAAAAATGCAAAGGTACAATACAGCTTTTCCTTGCCGATATCTCTCTTTTGCAAAGATCTAGGCATTGGAAAATTCAGGGCTATAACGTGTAGATGAAGCACTAACAGGAGGCTTTAACATTTTCATTCTAGTGTCTTTCGTTTGGGAGAAAAATGCAAAGGTACAATACAGCTTTTCCTTGCCAATATCTCTCTTTTGCAAAGAGCTAGGCATTGGAAAATTCAGGGCTATAACGTGTAGATGAAGCACTAACAGGAGGCTTTAAAATTTTCATTCTAGTGTCTTTCGTTTGGGAGAAAAATGCAAAGGTACAATACAGCTTTTCCTTGCCAATATCTCTCTTTTGCAAAGAGCTAGGCATTGGAAAATTCAGGGCTATAACGTGTAGATGAAGCACTAACAGGAGGCTTTAAAATTTTCATTCTAGTGTCTTTCGTTTGGGAGAAAAATGCAAAGGTACAATACAGTTTTTCCTTGCCGATATCTCTCTTTTGCAAAGAGATAGGCATTGGAAAATTCAGGGCTATAACGTGTAGATGAAGCACTAACAGGAGGCTTTAAAATTTTCATTCTAGTGTCCTTCGTTTGGGAGAAAAATGCAAAGGTACAATACAGCTTTTCCTTGCCAATATCTCTCTTTTGCAAAGAGCTAGGCATTGGACAATTCAGGGCTATAACGTGTAGATGAAGCACTAACAGGAGGCTTTAAAATTTTCATTCTAGTGTCTTTCGTTTGGGAGAAAAATGCAAAGGTACAATACAGCTTTTCCTTGCCGATATCTCTCTTTTGCAAAGAGCTAGGCATTGGAAAATTCAGGGCTATAACGTGTAGATGAAGCACTAACAGGAGGCTTTAAAATTTTCATTCTAGTGTCTTTCGTTTGGGAGAAAAATGCAAAGGTACAATACAGCTTTTCCTTGCCAATATCTCTCTTTTGCAAAGAGCTAGGCATTGGAAAATTCAGGGCTATAACGTGTAGATGAAGCACTAACAGGAGGCTTTAAAATTTTCATTCTAGTGTCTTTCGTTTGGGAGAAAAATGCAAAGGTACAATACAGCTTTTCCTTGCCAATATCTCTCTTTTGCAAAGAGCTAGGCATTGGAAAATTCAGGGCTATAACGTGTAGATGAAGAACTAACAGGAGGCTTTAAAATTTTCATTCTAGTGTCTTTCGCTTGGGAGAAAAATGCAAAGGTACAATACAGTTTTTCCTTGCCGATATCTCTCTTTTGCAAAGAGATAGGCATTGGAAAATTCAGGGCTATAACGTGTAGATGAAGCACTAACAGGAGGCTTTAAAATTTTCATTCTAGTGTCCTTCGTTTAGGAGAAAAATGCAAAGGTACAATACAGCTTTTCCTTGCCAATATCTCTCTTTTGCAAAGAGCTAGGCATTGGAAAATTCAGGGCTATACCGTGTAGATGAAGCACTAACAGGAGGCTTTTACATTTTCATTCTAGTGTCCTTCGTTTGGGAGAAAAATGCAAAGGTACAATACAGCTTTTCCTTGCCGATATCTCTCTTTTGCAAAGAGATAGGCATTGGAAAATTCAGGGCTATAACGTGTAGATGAAGCACTAACAGGAGGCTTTAAAATTTTCATTCTAGTGTCTTTCGTTTGGGAGAAAAATGCAAAGGTACAATACAGCTTTTCCTTGCCGATATCTCTCTTTTGCAAAGAGATAGGCATTTGAAAATTCAGGGCTATAACGTATAGATGAAGCACTAACAGGAGGCTTTAAAATTTTCATTCTAGTGTCCTTCGTTTGGGAGAAAAATGCAAAGGTACAATACAGCTTTTCCTTGCCGATATCTCTCTTTTGCAAAGAGATAGGCATTGGAAAATTCAGGGCTATAACGTGTAGATGAAGCACTAATAGGAGGCTTTAAAATTTTCATTCTAGTGTCCTTCGTTTGGGAGAAAAATGCAAAGGTACAATACAGCTTTTCCTTGCCGATATCTCTCTTTTGCAAAGAGATAGGCATTGGAAAATTCAGGGCTATAACGTGTAGATGAAGCACTAACAGGAGGCTTTAAAATTTTCATTCTAGTGTCTTTCGTTTGGGAGAAAAATGCAAAGGTACAATACAGCTTTTCCTTGCCGATATCTCTCTTTTGCAAAGAGCTAGGCATTGGAAAATTCAGGGCTATAACGTGTAGATGAAGCACTAACAGGAGGCTTTAAATTTTTCATTCTAGTGTCCTTCGTTTGGGAGAAAAATGCAAAGGTACAATACAGCTTTTCCTTGCCGATATCTCTCTTTTGCAAAGAGATAGGCATTGGAAAATTCAGGGCTATAACGTGTAGATGAAGCACTAACAGGAGGCTTTAAAATTTTCATTCTAGTGTCTTTCGTTTGGGAGAAAAATGCAAAGGTACAATACAGCTTTTCCTTGCCGATATCTCTCTTTTGCAAAGAGATAGGCATTGGAAAATTCAGGGCTATAACGTGTAGATGAAGCACTAACAGGAGGCTTTAAATTTTTCATTCTAGTGTCCTTCGTTTGGGAGAAAAATGCAAAGGTACAATACAGCTTTTCCTTGCCGATATCTCTCTTTTGCAAAGAGATAGGCATTGGAAAATTCAGGGCTATAACGTGTAGATGAAGCACTAACAGGAGGCTTTAAAATTTTCATTCTAGTGTCTTTCGTTTGGGAGAAAAATGCAAAAGTACAATGCAGCTTTTCCTTGCCGATATCTCTCTTTTGCAAAGAGATAGGCATTGGAAAATGCAGGGCTATAACGTGTAGATGAAGCACTAACAGGAGGCTTTAACATTTTCATTCTAGTGTACTTCGTTTGGGAGAAAAATGCAAAGGTACAATACAGCTTTTCCTTGCCGATATCTCTCTTTTGCAAAGAGATAGGCATTGGAAAATTCAGGGCTATAACGTGTAGATGAAGCACTAATAGGAGGTTATAAAATTTTCATTCTAGTGTCCTTCGTTTGGGAGAAAAATGCAAAGGTACAATACAGCTTTTCCTTGCCGATATCTCTCTTTTGCAAAGAGATAGGCATTGGAAAATTCAGGGCTATAACGTGTAGATGAAGCACTAACAGGAGGCTTTAAAATTTTCATTCTAGTGTCTTTCGTTTGGGAGAAAAATGCAAAGGTACAATACAGCTTTTCCTTGCCGATATCTCTCTTTTGCAAAGAGCTAGGCATTGGAAAATTCAGGGCTATAACGTGTAGAAGAAGCACTAACAGGAGGCTTTAAAATTTTCATTCTAGTGTCTTTCGTTTGGGAGAAAAATGCAAAGGTACAATACAGCTTTTCCTTGCCGATATCTCTCTTTTGCAAAGAGATAGGCATTGGAAAATTCAGGGCTATAACGTGTATATGAAGCACTAACAGGAGGCTTTAAAATTTTCATTCTAGTGTCTTTCGTTTGGGAGAAAAATGCAAAGGTACAATACAGCTTTTCCTTGCCGATATCTCTCTTTTGCAAAGAGATAGGCATTGGAAAATTCAGGGCTATAACGTGTAGATGAAGCACTAACAGTAGACTTTAAAATTTTCATTCTAGTGTCTTTCGTTTGGGAGAAAAATGCAAAGGTACAATACAGCTTTTCCTTGCCAATATCTCTCTTTTGCAAAGAGCTAGGCATTGGAAAATTCAGGGCTATAACTTGTAGATGAAGCACTAACAGGAGGCTTTAAAATTTTCATTCTAGTGTCTTTCGTTCGGGAGAAAAATGCAAAGGTACAATACAGTTTTTCCTTGCCGATATCTCTCTTTTGCAAAGAGATAGGCATTGGAAAATTCAGGGCTATAACGTGTAGATGAAGCACTAACAGGAGGCTTTAAAATTTTCATTCTAGTGTCCTTCGTTTGGGAGAAAAATGCAAAGGTACAATACAGCTTTTCCTTGCCAATATCTCTCTTTTGCAAAGAGCTAGGCATTGGAAAATTCAGGGCTATAACGTGTAGATGAAGCACTAACAGGAGGCTTTAAAATTTTCATTCTAGTGTCTTTCGTTTGGGAGAAAAATGCAAAGGTACAATACAGCATTTCCTTGCCGATATCTCTCTTTTGCAAAGAGATAGGCATTGGAAAATTCAGGGCTATTACGTGTAGATGAAGCACTAAAAGGAGGCTTTAAAATTTTCATTCTAGTGTCTTTCGTTTGGGAGAAAAATGTAAAAGTACAATGCAGCTTTTCCTTGCCGATATCTCTCTTTTGCAAAGAGATAGGCATTGGAAAATTCAGGGCTATAACGTGTAGATGAAGCACTAACAGGAGGCTTTAAAATTTTCATTCTAGTGTCTTTCGTTTGGGAGAAAAATGTAAAAGTACAATGCAGCTTTTCCTTGCCGATATCTCTCTTTTGCAAAGAGATAGGCATTGGAAAATTCAGGGCTATAACGTGTATATGAAGCACTAACAGGAGGCTTTAAAATTTTCATTCTAGTGTCTTTCGTTTGGGAGAAAAATGCAAAAGTACAATGCTGCTTTTCCTTGCCGATATCTCTCTTTTGCAAAGAGATAGGCATTGGAAAATTCAGGGTTATAACGTGTAGATGAAGCACTAATAGGAGGCTTTAAAATTTTCATTCTAGTGTCCTTCGTTTGGGAGAAAAATGCAAAGGTACAATACAGCTTTTCCTTGCCGATATCTCTCTTTTGCAAAGAGATAGGCATTGGAAAATTCAGGGCTATAACGTGTAGATGAAGCACTAACAGGAGGCTTTAAAATTTTCATTCTAGTGTCTTTCGTTTGGGAGAAAAATGCAAAGGTACAATACAGCTTTTCCTTGCCGATATCTCTCTTTTGCAAAGAGCTAGGCATTGGAAAATTCAGGGCTATAACGTGTAGATGAAGCACTAACAGGAGGCTTTAAAATTTTCATTCTAGTGTCTCTCGTTTGGGAGAAAAATGCAAAGGTACAATACAGCATTTCCTTGCCGATATCTCTCTTTTGCAAAGAGATAGGCATTGGAAAATTCAGGGCTATTACGTGTAGATGAAGCACTAAAAGGAGGCTTTAAAATTTTCATTCTAGTGTCTTTCGTTTGGGAGAAAAATGTAAAAGTACAATGCAGCTTTTCCTTGCCGATATCTCTCTTTTGCAAAGAGATAGGCATTGGAAAATTCAGGGCTATAACGTGTAGATGAAGCACTAATAGGAGGCTTTAAAATTTTCATTCTAGTGTCCTTCGTTTGGGAGAAAAATGCAAAGGTACAATACAGTTTTTCCTTGCCGATATCTCTCTTTTGCAAAGAGATAGGCATTGGAAAATTCAGGGCTATAACGTGTAGATGAAGCACTAACAGGAGGCTTTAAAATTTTCATTCTAGTGTCTTTCGTTTGGGAGAAAAATGCAAAGGTACAATACAGCTTTTCCTTGCCGATATCTCTCTTTTGCAAAGAGATAGGCATTTGAAAATTCAGGGCTATAACGTGTAGATGAAGCACTAACAGGAGGCTTTAAAATTTTCATTCTAGTGTCCTTCGTTTGGGAGAAAAATGCAAAGGTACAATACAGCTTTTCCTTGCCGATATCTCTCTTTTGCAAAGAGATAGGCATTGGAAAATTCAGGGCTATAACGTGTAGATGAAGCACTAATAGGAGGCTTTAAAATTTTCATTCTAGTGTCCTTCGTTTGGGAGAAACATGCAAAGGTACAATACAGCTTTTCCTTGCCGATATCTCTCTTTTGCAAAGAGATAGGCATTGGAAAATTCAGGGCTATAACGTGTAGATGAAGCACTAACAGGAGGCTTTAAAATTTTCATTCTAGTGTCTTTCGTTTGGGAGAAAAATGCAAAAGTACAATGCTGCTTTTCCTTGCCGATATCTCTCTTTTGCAAAGAGATAGGCATTGGAAAATTCAGGGCTATAACGTGTAGATGAAGCACTAACAGGAGGCTTTAAAATTTTCATTCTAGTGTCCTTCGTTTGGGAGAAAAATGCAAAGGTACAATACAGCTTTTCCTTGCCGATATCTCTCTTTTGCAAAGAGCTAGGCATTGGAAAATTCAGGGCTATAACGTGTAGATGAAGCACTAACAGGAGGCTTTAAAATTTTCATTCTAGTGTCTCTCGTTTGGGAGAAAAATGCAAAGGTACAATACAGCATTTCCTTGCCGATATCTCTCTTTTGCAAAGAGATAGGCATTGGAAAATTCAGGGCTATTACGTGTAGATGAAGCACTAAAAGGAGGCTTTAAAATTTTCATTCTAGTGTCTTTCGTTTGGGAGAAAAATGTAAAAGTACAATGCAGCTTTTCCTTGCCGATATCTCTCTTTTGCAAAGAGATAGGCATTGGAAAATTCAGGGCTATAACGTGTAGATGAAGCACTAATAGGAGGCTTTAAAATTTTCATTCTAGTGTCCTTCGTTTGGGAGAAAAATGCAAAGGTACAATACAGTTTTTCCTTGCCGATATCTCTCTTTTGCAAAGAGATAGGCATTGGAAAATTCAGGGCTATAACGTGTAGATGAAGCACTAACAGGAGGCTTTAAAATTTTCATTCTAGTGTCTTTCGTTTGGGAGAAAAATGCAAAGGTACAATACAGCTTTTCCTTGCCGATATCTCTCTTTTGCAAAGAGATAGGCATTTGAAAATTCAGGGCTATAACGTGTAGATGAAGCACTAACAGGAGGCTTTAAAATTTTCATTCTAGTGTCCTTCGTTTGGGAGAAAAATGCAAAGGTACAATACAGCTTTTCCTTGCCGATATCTCTCTTTTGCAAAGAGATAGGCATTGGAAAATTCAGGGCTATAACGTGTAGATGAAGCACTAATAGGAGGCTTTAAAATTTTCATTCTAGTGTCCTTCGTTTGGGAGAAACATGCAAAGGTACAATACAGCTTTTCCTTGCCGATATCTCTCTTTTGCAAAGAGATAGGCATTGGAAAATTCAGGGCTATAACGTGTAGATGAAGCACTAACAGGAGGCTTTAAAATTTTCATTCTAGTGTCTTTCGTTTGGGAGAAAAATGCAAAGGTACAATACAGCTTTTCCTTGCCGATATCTCTCTTTTGCAAAGAGCTAGGCATTGGAAAATTCAGGGCTATAACGTGTAGATGAAGCACTAATAGGAGGCTTTAAAATTTTCATTCTAGTATCTTTCGTTTGGGAGAAAAATGCAAAAGTACAATGCTGCTTTTCCTTGCCGATATCTCTCTTTTGCAAAGAGATAGGCATTGGAAAATTCAGGGCTATAACGTGTAGATGAAGCACTAACAGGAGGCTTTAAAATTTTCATTCTAGTGTCCTTCGTTTGGGAGAAAAATGCAAAGGTACATTACAGCATTTCCTTGCCAATATCTCTCTTTTGCAAAGAGCTAGGCATTGGAAAATTCAGGGCTATAACGTGTAGATGAAGCACCAACAGGAGGCTTTAAAATTTTCATTCTAGTGTCTTTCGTTTGGGAGAAAAATGCAAAGGTACAATACAGCATTTCCTTGCCGATATCTCTCTTTTGCAAAGAGATAGGCATTGGAAAATTCAGGGCTATTACGTGTAGATGAAGCACTAAAAGGAGGCTTTAAAATTTTCATTCTAGTGTCTTTCGTTTGGGAGAAAAATGTAAAAGTACAATGCAGCTTTTCCTTGCCGATATCTCTCTTTTGCAAAGAGATAGGCATTGGAAAATTCAGGGCTATAACGTGTAGATGAAGCACTAATAGGAGGCTTTAAAATTTTCATTCTAGTGTCTTTCGTTTGGGAGAAAAATGTAAAAGTACAATGCAGCTTTTCCTTGCCGATATCTCTCTTTTGCAAAGAGATAGGCATGAGAAAATTCAGGGCTATAAAGTGTATATGAAGCACTAACAGGAGGCTTTAAAATTTTCATTCTAGTGTCTTTCGTTTGGGAGAAAAATGCAAAGGTACAATACAGCTTTTCCTTGCCGATATCTCTCTTTTGCTAAGAGATAGGCATTGGAAAATTCAGGGCTATAACGTGTAGATGAAGCACTAACAGGAGGCTTTAAAATTTTCATTCTAGTGTCCTTCGTTTGGGAGAAAAATGCAAAGGTACAATACAGCTTTTCCTTGCCGATATCTCTCTTTTGCAAAGAGATAGGCATTGGAAAATTCAGGGCTATAACGTGTAGATGAAGCACTAATAGGAGGCTTTAAAATTTTCATTCTAGTGTCCTTCGTTTGGGAGAAAAATGCAAAGGTACAATACAGCTTTTCCTTGCCGATATCTCTCTTTTGCAAAGAGATAGGCATTGGAAAATTCAGGGCTATAACGTGTAGATGAAGCACTAACAGGAGGCTTTAAAATTTTCATTCTAGTGTCTTTCGTTTGGGAGAAAAATGCAAAGGTACAATACAGCTTTTCCTTGCCGATATCTCTCTTTTGCAAAGAGCTAGGCATTGGAAAATTCAGGGCTATAACGTGTAGATGAAGCACTAACAGGAGGCTTTAAAATTTTCATTCTAGTGTCTTTCGTTTGGGAGAAAAATGCAAAGGTACAATACAGTTTTTCCTTGCCGATATCTCTCTTTTGCAAAGAGATAGGCATTGGAAAATTCAGGGCTATAACGTGTAGATGAAGCACTAACAGGAGGCTTTAAAATTTTCATTCTAGTGTCCTTCGTTTGGGAGAAAAATGCAAAGGTACAATACAGCTTTTCCTTGCCAATATCTCTCTTTTGCAAAGAGCTAGGCATTGGAAAATTCAGGGCTATAACGTGTAGATGAAGCACTAACAGGAGGCTTTAAAATTTTCATTCTAGTGTCTTTCGTTTGGGAGAAAAATGCAAAGGTACAATACAGCATTTCCTTGCCGATATCTCTCTTTTGCAAAGAGATAGGCATTGGAAAATTCAGGGCTATTACGTGTAGATGAAGCACTAAAAGGAGGCTTTAAAATTTTCATTCTAGTGTCTTTCGTTTGGGAGAAAAATGTAAAAGTACAATGCAGCTTTTCCTTGCCGATATCTCTCTTTTGCAAAGAGATAGGCATTGGAAAATTCAGGGCTATAACGTGTAGATGAAGCACTAACAGGAGGCTTTAAAATTTTCATTCTAGTGTCTTTCATTTGGGAGAAAAATGTAAAAGTACAATGCAGCTTTTCCTTGCCGATATCTCTCTTTTGCAAAGAGATAGGCATTGGAAAATTCAGGGCTATAACGTGTATATGAAGCACTAACAGGAGGCTTTAAAATTTTCATTCTAGTGTCTTTCGTTTGGGAGAAAAATGCAAAGGTACAATACAGCTTTTCCTTGCCGATATCTCTCTTTTGCTAAGAGATAGGCATTGGAAAATTCAGGGCTATAACGTGTAGATGAAGCACTAAAAGGAGGCTTTAAAATTTTCATTCTAGTGTCCTTCGTTTGGGAGAAAAATGCAAAGGTACAATACAGCTTTTCCTTGCCGATATCTCTCTTTTGCAAAGAGATAGGCATTGGAAAATTCAGGGCTATAACGTGTAGATGAAGCACTAACAGGAGGCTTTAAAATTTTCATTCTAGTGTCTTTCGTTTGGGAGAAAAATGCAAAGGTACAATACAGCATTTCCTTGCCGATATCTCTCTTTTGCAAAGAGATAGGCATTGGAAAATTCAGGGGTATTACGTGTAGATGAAGCACTAAAAGGAGGCTTTAAAATTTTCATTCTAGTGTCTTTCGTTTGGGAGAAAAATGTAAAAGTACAATGCAGCTTTTCCTTGCCGATATCTCTCTTTTGCAAAGAGATAGGCATTGGAAAATTCAGGGCTATAACGTGTAGATGAAGCACTAACAGGAGGCTTTAAAATTTTCATTCTAGTGTCTTTCGTTTGGGAGAAAAATGTAAAAGTACAATGCAGCTTTTCCTTGCCGATATCTCTCTTTTGCAAAGAGATAGGCATTGGAAAATTCAGGGCTATAACGTGTATATGAAGCACTAACAGGAGGCTTTAAAATTTTCATTCTAGTGTCTTTCGTTTGGGAGAAAAATGCAAAGGTACAATACAGCTTTTCCTTGCCGATATCTCTCTTTTGCAAAGAGATAGGCATTGGAAAATTCAGGGCTATAACGTGTAGATGAAGCACTAACAGGAGGCTTTAAAATTTTCATTCTAGTGTCTTTCGTTTGGGAGAAAAATGCAAAGGTACAATACAGCTTTTCCTTGCCGATATCTCTCTTTTGCAAAGAGCTAGGCATTTGAAAATTCAGGGCTATAACGTGTAGATGAAGCACTAACAGAAGACTTTAAAATTTTCATTCTAGTGTCTTTCGTTTGGGAGAAAAATGCAAAGGTACAATACAGCTTTTCCTTGCCGATATCTCTCTTTTGCTAAGAGATAGGCATTGGAAAATTCAGGGCTATAACGTGTAGATGAAGCACTAAAAGGAGGCTTTAAAATTTTCATTCTAGTGTCCTTCGTTTGGGAGAAAAATGCAAAGGTACAATACAGCTTTTCCTTGCCGATATCTCTCTTTTGCAAAGAGATAGGCATTGGAAAATTCAGGGCTATTACGTGTAGATGAAGCACTAAAAGGAGGCTTTAAAATTTTCATTCTAGTGTCTTTCGTTTGGGAGAAAAATGTAAAAGTACAATGCAGCTTTTCCTTGCCGATATCTCTCTTTTGCAAAGAGATAGGCATTGGAAAATTCAGGGCTATAACGTGTAGATGAAGCACTAACAGGAGGCTTTAAAATTTTCATTCTAGTGTCTTTCGTTTGGGAGAAAAATGCAAAGGTACAATACAGCTTTTCCTTGCCGATATCTCTCTTTTGCAAAGAGCTAGGCATTGGAAAATTCAGGGCTATAACGTGTAGATGAAGCACTAACAGGAGGCTTTAAAATTTTCATTCTAGTGTCTTTCGTTTGGGAGAAAAATGCAAAGGTACAATACAGCTTTTCCTTGCCAATATCTCTCTTTTGCAAAGAGCTAGGCATTGGAAAATTCAGGGCTATAACGTGTAGATGAAGCACTAACAGGAGGCTTTAAAATTTTCATTCTAGTGTCTTTCGTTTGGGAGAAAAATGCAAAGGTACAATACAGTTTTCCTTGCCGATATCTCTCTTTTGCAAAGAGATAGGCATTGGAAAATTCAGGGCTATAACGTGTAGATGAAGCACTAACAGGAGGCTTTAAAATTTTCATTCTAGTGTCTTTCGTTTGGGAGAAAAATGCAAAGGTACAATACAGCTTTTCCTTGCCGATATCTCTCTTTTGCAAAGAGATAGGCATTTGAAAATTCAGGGCTATAACGTGTAGATGAAGCACTAACAGAAGGCTTTAAAATTTTCATTCTAGTGTCCTTCGTTTGGGAGAAAAATGCAAAGGTACAATACAGCTTTTCCTTGCCGATATCTCTCTTTTGCAAAGAGATAGGCATTGGAAAATTCAGGGCTATAACGTGTAGATGAAGCACTAATAGGAGGCTTTAAAATTTTCATTCTAGTGTCCTTCGTTTGGGAGAAACATGCAAAGGTACAATACAGCTTTTCCTTGCCGATATCTCTCTTTTGCAAAGAGATAGGCATTGGAAAATTCAGGGCTATAACGTGTAGATGAAGCACTAACAGGAGGCTTTAACATTTTCATTCTAGTGTCTTTCGTTTGGGAGAAAAATGCAAAGGTACAATACAGCTTTTCCTTGCCGATATCTCTCTTTTGCAAAGAGCTAGGCATTGGAAAATTCAGGGCTATAACGTGTAGATGAAGCACTAATAGGAGGCTTTAAAATTTTCATTCTAGTGTCTTTCGTTTGGGAGAAAAATGCAAAAGTACAATGCTGCTTTTCCTTGCCGATATCTCTCTTTTGCAAAGAGATAGGCATTGGAAAATTCAGGGCTATTACGTGTAGATGAAGCACTAACAGGAGGCTTTAAAATTTTCATTCTAGTGTCCTTCGTTTGGGAGAAAAATGCAAAGGTACAATACAGCTTTTCCTTGCCAATATCTCTCTTTTGCAAAGAGCTAGGCATTGGAAAATTCAGGGCTATTACGTGTAGATGAAGCACTAACAGGAGGCTTTAAAATTTTCATTCTAGTGTCTTTCGTTTGGGAGAAAAATGCAAAGGTACAATACAGCATTTCCTTGCCGATATCTCTCTTTTGCAAAGAGATAGGCATTGGAAAATTCAGGGCTATTACGTGTAGATGAAGCACTAAAAGGAGGCTTTAAAATTTTCATTCTAGTGTCTTTCGTTTGGGAGAAAAATGTAAAAGTACAATGCAGCTTTTCCTTGCCGATATCTCTCTTTTGCAAAGAGATAGGCATTGGAAAATTCAGGGCTATAACGTGTAGATGAAGCACTAACAGGAGGCTTTAAAATTTTCATTCTAGTGTCTTTCGTTTGGGAGAAAAATGTAAAAGTACAATGCAGCTTTTCCTTGCCGATATCTCTCTTTTGCAAAGAGATAGGCATGAGAAAATTCAGGGCTATAACGTGTATATGAAGCACTAACAGGAGGCTTTAAAATTTTCATTCTAGTGTCTTTCGTTTGGGAGAAAAATGCAAAGGTACAATACAGCTTTTCCTTGCCGATATCTCTCTTTTGCTAAGAGATAGGCATTGGAAAATTCAGGGCTATAACGTGTAGATGAAGCACTAACAGGAGGCTTTAAAATTTTCATTCTAGTGTCCTTCGTTTGGGAGAAAAATGCAAAGGTACAATACAGCTTTTCCTTGCCGATATCTCTCTTTTGCAAAGAGATAGGCATTGGAAAATTCAGGGCTATAACGTGTAGATGAAGCACTAATAGGAGGCTTTAAAATTTTCATTCTAGTGTCCTTCGTTTGGGAGAAAAATGCAAAGGTACAATACAGCTTTTCCTTGCCGATATCTCTCTTTTGCAAAGAGATAGGCATTGGAAAATTCAGGGCTATAACGTGTAGATGAAGCACTAACAGGAGGCTTTAAAATTTTCATTCTAGTGTCTTTCGTTTGGGAGAAAAATGCAAAGGTACAATACAGCTTTTCCTTGCCGATATCTCTCTTTTGCAAAGAGCTAGGCATTGGAAAATTCAGGGCTATAACGTGTAGATGAAGCACTAACAGTAGACTTTAAAATTTTCATTCTAGTGTCTTTCGTTTGGGAGAAAAATGCAAAGGTACAATACAGCTTTTCCTTGCCAATATCTCTCTTTTGCAAAGAGCTAGGCATTGGAAAATTCAGGGCTATAACGTGTAGATGAAGCACTAACAGGAGGCTTTAAAATTTTCATTCTAGTGTCTTTCGTTTGGGAGAAAAATGCAAAGGTACAATACAGTTTTTCCTTGCCGATATCTCTCTTTTGCAAAGAGATAGGCATTGGAAAATTCAGGGCTATAACGTTTAGATGAAGCACTAACAGGAGGCTTTAAAATTTTCATTCTAGTGTCTTTCGTTTGGGAGAAAAATGCAAAGGTACAATACAGCTTTTCCTTGCCGATATCTCTCTTTTGCAAAGAGATAGGCATTTGAAAATTCAGGGCTATAACGTGTAGATGAAGCACTAACAGGAGGCTTTAAAATTTTCATTCTAGTGTCCTTCGTTTGGGAGAAAAATGCAAAGGTACATTACAGCTTTTCCTTGCCGATATCTCTCTTTTGCAAAGAGATAGGCATTGGAAAATTCAGGGCTATAACGTGTAGATGAAGCACTAACAGGAGGCTTTAAAATTTTCATTCTAGTGTCTTTCGTTTGGGAGAAAAATGCAAAGGTACAATACAGCTTTTCCTTGCCAATATCTCTCTTTTGCAAAGAGCTAGGCATTGGAAAATTCAGGGCTATAACGTGTAGATGAAGCACTAACAGGAGGCGAACATCCCCAAAGGGGAGTTCCTAAGATTAAAGAGGAACTGTTCGGATGAGGCAACCTACCGACACAAAAGTGAGGAGGTAGCGGCCCGTCTCAAGGAACGAGGCTACAGCAATAGATCCATTAAAAAGGCACGGAACTCCCTTTTGAAAACAACTAGGAATTCCCTCATCTTCCAAGAAAAGAAAGTGAAGGATCAAGATGACCTGAGATTTGTGGGAGACTTCTGTCAGGAGTGGAGACAACTTAAAGAAGGTATACAAAAACACTGGCATGTTCTGTTGTCTGACTCAGACCTAGCAACTAGCCTGGGAGACAAGGTCTCGATGAGCTGGAGAAGGTCACCCAACCTAAAGGACTATTGGGTACAAAGTCATTACCAACGACTCCCTTCCGTCTCTCCTTCAGTAAGAGGCACATACCCTTGTGGGACCTGCAGGGCCTGTGACTATATGAAGCCAACACAAGAAATCACAGACAAATTTGGTAACCAACACAGGATCTCCGATTACTTCAACTGCAAAACAACCAATGTGGTGTATTGCCTACAGTGCCTGTGTGGCAAAAGATATGTGGGAATAACCACACGGATGTTTAAACAACGGATTTTGGAACATGCAGGAACAATCCGAAACGTGGATAGGGATATGCAGAACTTCCGACAAATAACCACGGTGGCCAGACATTTTCATCTCCACCATAATGACAACACCCATCGAATGCAAGCTTTTGGCCTGGAAAAGGTCAAACTTGGAATCAGAGGGGGCGATGTAATGCAGGAACTACTCAAAAAGGAGAGCCAGTGGACCTACCTATTGGGAAGTTTAGCTCCATCAGGTCTCAACGAACACATAAACTATACGGTGTTCCTATGATGATTATTTACATGTGATATTGAGACACGCCATTTAGATCTCGATGGCGCCAATGTATGCGCTCTCTCTCTTTCTCTCTTTCCCCTTTCTTAACTCAACCTTTCCTTAGGCTCCAACAAATTCGTGCTACCCCGGCCTGCAAGACCTATTTTCATTACATGCTGTGTATCAGGCCACTTTTCATTAGATGTATCAACATAATAATTGCAATAGCAAATTAAATCACCAGTATATTTCAACAATATACAACTATTACCCCAATTTTTAACCTACTCCCCCCTTGGTGTCCTCCTTGACTCACCGTCCTTTCCCTTTCCTCCCCACTTTTCACCAGTTCTATTATTATCATTATTTTTATTTCTATAATTCTTACACATTCTGTACTCACTAGTATTCTTATTATTTGAATATACACACTCTTTAGACCGTTTTGAACAACAACTAGGTACACTTTTTGACATTACCTATCAAGGTAACATCTTTATCACCCACAAACATTTGTTTTGTGTTTTCTCACATGTGCACTTTTAATTTTGTGTTTAATGTCACTTTTTTCAATTTTGTCACTTTTATTCACATATTTTTCATCTCTGATACCACAACCATCAGGTCACAATTACATCTGCTCGATGATTTTTCGAGCAGACCTACACATAGAACCTAAATTAATCACCAGCAGTCAATTTCTACACAATCAGGTTTCATAACATTCACAATACAGAGCACCAACACTAATGATACACAACAACCAAACAAGCCTCCCCTGCACTGTAGTCACCCATTTCCCATTATTTAACCCTTTTTTTCCCCATTCTGTCATCCCTTCCCCCTCCCCTTCCAATTTTCCCTTCCCTCAATTACACCCCCCTTTTCTCCTCCCCCTTTTGTTTTCACTTCCCTCCCCCCCCTCCCCCTTTCCCCCCTCTTTTTCCCCCCTCCCCCCCCCCCCTCCCTTTTCCTCCCCCCCCCCCCCTCCCCCGCTTTTTTCCCCCTGGTCCCTCCATACCCATTTCCCCCCCCCCCCTCCCAAACCCCCGCCCCCCCCACCCCCCTTTTATAAAAAAAAAAAAAATTTATATTTATATTTATCTTTATAATCTCTAATCCTTAATTTTCATGTTTCATTTTTAATTTCTAATTTTATATTTATATTTATTCTTATTTTTACATTCTTTATATTTATTTTTATTTTACAGTTATATTTATTGTCTTATCTATACCTATCTCATACCCATTTACATTTATCATTATTATTACTATTATTTTCAAATTTATACTCATTTTTATTCTTATTTATTATTTTTTATTATTATCATTATTACTTTTATTTATTTTGCATTTTTCTCTCCTCCGTATTTCCCCAAATTTCAACTTCGTATTCATCAGTGCATAATTTTACTCTATACGGACTTTGGCGGGAAAGCCTAAACTTTAAGGTTATATTATCAAAGATGAATATTCGGCGAGGATAATGCACAATATTTCCATCTCCAGAACAAGATTTGTTCCTCTAAATAGAGTTTTATTTATTTATTATTTATCATAACCGTCTATTAATTAGTAAATTACAGTCACTTTTATCTTACTTACGACGATTGGGTCACCAACCTCTGTCACTGGCATATTTTGATTAACAGGTCGGTCATGTTTATATCTATTTTCATTATTTTTTATTATTATTTCCTATTATCCCTATTATGATTATTACTTTTATTTTGATATCACTATTATTATTAGTATTATCACAGGAGATATTTCCTCTTACTAATCAATTAATTTCTGCATTAAGAATGTCATAGCTTAAATCTCCTGAAACATATTGTCGATTCTAATTATGTTAAATGTATGTTTAGAAAACGCACATTGTCTTTAATCTTATTTTTCTGTTGGATTTTCAGCTTATATAACTGTGATTTGATTAACCATTATCCTCCATAAAAAAATTCTGTTTATTAATTAAACCGTTATTCGATATTTTTGATCTAACACACCATACGCTTTGAACATTACTTTAATTGATTCCATTGTGATCCACATATATTAACTTTCATTTATGGAGGTTTAATAGAATAAGCACTGCCTGGTGGATAGAATTGTTTAACAAAAATTATGCCATAATTAGTGGTCTACGTATATTAACTATTACTTATGGAGCTTCAATAGAATAAGCACAGCCAGGTGGATGGAAGCGCTGAACAAACCTATGCCATAATTAGGCAATTAAGAACTCAGGAAAGGGATTGGTTGATGATCCCCTTTTTAAATGCACCATCTGAACACCACCATAGGCTGCCAGGTGAGCAAGCCCAGGTGGTGAAACGTACGTCCAACTAACGGCCTCACGCACGGACTCCTCACTGCAGGAGGAGCCGTGACCAACAGCAGTCATTCAGAACGGCTGAGCGGCAATGATCCATCGAGTTCGGGGAGATCGCGAGTGGTAATGTACAATAACCTACGGGTCAGACTCACTCACCCGACACTCCCCACACACTCTCTCTCTTCCTGTCAACTTTCACTTTCACGGACAGACACCCGGTCTCCGGTGGCGCATCCGGACCCTGCAAGGCAAGTGGCAACAGGGTCCGCCTAACACCACATACGGCTTCTCAGGCTGCCGTCCGCTGCCTTTCTTTCCACGGCACAACCCACGATCCCACTCTCATCTGTCCTCCGCTCCAATGATGAGGTCAGACAGCAGATGGGATCAGTGAACTGGAGTGCCGACTATCCTTTGCCCTCAGAGTTACAGTCTCACACTTGACCAGTTACCTGCAGGTAATTTTGATAAAATAACAAGTACCAACGCATACAAAAACATGGCAATAAACAAGGCGCAATTATTGGGGATATAAACACCTGTGATTTTGTTTTAACTTGTGCCTATTAAGATAATATCAATTGTTACCTAGCAACAGCAATGTTTTTTATTAGGAGCAGGTCTGTTTTGTGCAATCTCATTGCACAATAAATGTTGTTAAATGATGCAGTGTTATTAACACAATTGTGATTTAGTCTATTACTGTGGGCCTTTTTATTTCATTTTCGGACTCTGGCTCAGACCCAAGTGGCGCATTTAGGACCCTGCAAGGCTCATAAGCATCAGGGCCCATCTAACACCACGTTGGGGTCTCTAGCCAGTGTGCCAGTTCTATCTTTTTTCTGTGACACAGTCGACGGTCCTACTCTCATCTTTCCTCCGCTCATGAATGAGGTTAGACAGCAGATGGGACTAGCAGACTAGAGTGTCACTATCTAATTTTCTACTATCCATGCCAGCATAATCTTGTTTTTTCTTTATTTGCATTTGTTACATACCTGACAAACAACACTAATGTGTCAGTTTTTCATTCAAGATACAAATGAATCATTTTGGAGACAGAATGTTGCAGTAAAACCCAATTGTAACTATGTATTCTCTAACAGACATGGATATTATTTTCTCTTTAACATGGAAGAGATGTTAAAACACAGATTTACTCTGTGAAATATGGGGAGAAGCTGATCTCACATACACAGCAGTATTTTTCTGCAAGGTGTAATTAATTATATCACCAATATCATCTCTGCTGCTCACAGGATATTTTTGATAGATTACTATCATTTTTTGTCATTAATTTCTGTGATTACTGCTGTTCATTGGATAAGTTTGATAGATTACTATCATTTTTCTTATCATCCATTGTTGAGCAAAATATACAAATAATTTTAAGATGATGATATTTGCTCTTTTTTGAATTATTCATATTTTTACCACTGTTTAAAAGGGGAATAAGTAATTGATACGTCTAATATACCCCTGTTATTTTATTTTAGTTGAGTATTGGATAAATAAAAGCTAAGTTTTAATTATAGACAGTTTTCATCTTTTTCACATCATTAATCATCAAAAGAGTGCTCCAAATATAGGAATTTCTTCTATTTGGTAAGATGTGGGCTCTTCCACACCCACCAAATCATTCTGTATCTGGTACACTATTCCTGGGAGCACCTCCAACGTCAGAATAGTTGCCCACTTGGGCTTGATATATTTTTTCTGTTTAGTTGGTTGTTTGAGATTTAGTCATTCAATTATAACCAGTCTGGTGCAGGGTAAACCAAGTTTTGCCACAAAAGTCAATACTGACAAAGGCTAATAATCATTCATCTAGAACGTTTCCTAGAAAAACTTTAAAAAGTCAATAATCTGGAGAATTTTTGTAAGAAACACATTGGTACTTTCCCATGATGAGTGAGTGCTTCAGGATTTCTTGCACTTACATGGGCTATTAACCAAAAGGTTGGTGGTTCAATCCCACCCAGGGATGTAATTGACCTTGTCATCAGATTTTGGTGATCTTTAAGTAGACAAGTCAAAATTTCAAACCCCCTCTTATGGTGTAGGGTACCTGGCCTTCTCTGACGTAATCAGAGTTAGATTTAATTAAGTGATTTTATAAAAAACAGCTAGGAAGCACAATTTAGCAGTGGGTTGCAGAGAAAACAATAACATTTTAAACCTACCGGTAATTTTTTTTTCTCGTAGTCCGTAGAGGATGATGGGGACTCCGTAAGGACCATGGGGGATAGACGGGCTCCGCAGCAGACATGGGCACTTTAAGAAAGACTTTAGATCTGGGTGTGCACTGGCTCCTCCCTCTATGCCCCTCCTCCATACCTCAGTTAGAGAAACTGTGCCCAGAGGAGACGGACAGTACGAGGAAAGGATTTTTGTTAATCCAAGGTCAAGATTCATACCAGCCACACCAATCACACCGTATAACTTGTGATATACTACCCAGTTAACAGTATGAATCAAATCTAACTCTGATTACATCAGAGAAGGCCAGGTACCCTACACCATAGCAGGGGTTTTCGAAATTTTGACTTGTCTACTTAAAGATCAACAAAATCTGATAATAAGTTCAATTACATCCCTGGGTGGGATTGAACCACCAACCTTTTGGTTAATAGCCGTATACACTAACTGATTGCGCCACAGCGAAACTTTGCAAAAGTACATACTGACAAAGGCTAATAAGCATTCATCTAGAACGTTTCCTATAAAAACTTTAAATAGTCAATAATCTGGAGAGTTTTTGTAAGATGTTTCTTCCATCAACCAATGAAGAAACACATTGGTACTTTCCCATGATGAGTGAGTGCTTCAGGATCTCTTGCACTTACATGTGCAGCAGAGTACTGTAATGGAAGCATGCTGGGTCCATAACCCAGAGGTAGGCAGATTGAAACTATCCTCTGCTATATGACTTGTCTACTTAAATATTACCAAAATTTGATCACAAGGTCATTTACGTCCCTGGATGGGATTGAACCACCAACCTTTTGATTAATAGCTGAACACACTAACCGATTGCGCCACAGAGACACTTTGCAAAAAGTACATACTGACAAAGACTAATAAGCATTCATCTAGAACGTTTCCTAGAAAAACTTTAAAAAGTCAATAACCTGGAGAGTTTTTGTAAGATGTTTCTTCCAGCAACCAATGAAGAAACACATTGGTACTTTCCCATGATGAGTGAGTGCTTCAGGATCTCTTGCACTTACATGTGCAGCAGAGTACTGCAATGGAAGCATGCTGGGCCCATAACCCAGAGGTAGGCAGATTGATACTATCCTTTGCTATATGCATTTTTTTTGTTCATTAAAGTAATCCAAAACTGGGATTGATATTTTAGCTTTTATTTTTACTTAAAGTACAATAACTTTTACCATTTTAATTTGTTTTAATAGTATATTGACAGTGTTGTTTTCTTTCAAAAATCCAATTAATTTTCTTTACCCGATTATTAAAATGGTAAGTGACAAAAACAAACTACATTGTCACCAGAAGAGCAATACAAAATGTACAAGTGATATATTAAAATCATCTTTCCAGCTTGAATTTCAATGATGCATTGGGGCAACGATTTTGTGAGAAACATCTTCACCCTTAAATAAAGATTTTCTTAATTCCTTACCTGTGTGCTAATTAGATATCACCTTGTTTTCACATTAAACAGACTTCCACATGAGAAAGCAGCAAGGATGCAGTGGCGTTAATGTTTCCTGGTGTCAACCTGTATTATTTCAGTAGATATTGAAATGAGGATGCATCTTGCTGCCTTTCCAATGAAGCAAGTTTAATTTAGTAATAGGTGAAAAACCATCCCTACAAATATGTTAATCAGATACTTGGCTTTGTGGACACTTTTCAGAGAACAAATTAGTTAGCATAAAAATAAAGCCAGAAAATGAAGAGCTGTTTAATCACTCAATTGGATTTTTCTGCCAGCATATTTCTTTTTCTCTGCAACCCACTGCTAAATTGTGCTTCCTAGCTGTTTTTTTTATAAAATCACTGATTCAAATCTAACTCTGATTACATCAGAGTAGGCCAGGTACCCTACACCATAAGAAGGGGGTTTGAAATTTTGACTTGTCTACTTAAAGATCACCAAAATCTGATAACAAGGTCAATTACATCGCTGGGTGGGATTGAACCACCAACCCTTTGATTAATAACCAAACACACTAACCGATTGCGCCACAGAGACACTTTACAAACATACATACTGACAAAGGCTAATAAGCATTCATCTAGAACGTTTCCTAGAAAAACTTTAAAAAGTCAATAATCTGGAGAGTTTTTGTAAGATGTTTCTTCCATCAACCAACGAAGAAACACATTGGTACTTTCCCATGATGAGTGAGTGCTTCAGGATCTCTTGCACTTACATGTGCAGCAGAGTACTGCAATGGAAACATGCTGGGCCCATAACCCAGAGGTAGGCAGATTGAAACTATCCTCTGCTATATGCATTTTTTTTTGTTAATTAAAGTAATCCAAAACTGGGATTGATATTTTTGCTCTTTTATTTTTACTTAAAGTACAATAACTTTTACCATTTTAATTTGTTTTAATAGTATATTGACAGTATTGTTTTCTTTCAAAAATCCACTTAATTTTCTTTACCCTATTATTAAAATGGTAATTGACAAAAACAAACTACATTGTCACCAGAAGAGCAATACAAAATGTACAAGTGATATATTAAAATCATCTTTCCAGCTTGAATTTCAATGATGCATTGGGGCAACGATTTTGTGAGAAACACCTTCACCCTTAAATAAAGATTTTCTTAATTCCTTACCTGTGTGCTAATTAGATATCACCTTGTTTTCACATTAAACAGACTTCCACATGCGAAAGCAGCAAGGATGCAGTGGCGTTAATGTTTCCTGGTGTCAACCTGTATTATTTCAGTAGACATTGAAATGAGGATGCATCTTGCTGCCTTTCCAATGAAGCAAGTTTAATTCAGTAATAGGTGAAAAACCATTCCTACAAAGATGTTAATCAGAGACTTGGCTTTGTGGACACTTTTCAGAGAGCAAATTTGTTAGCATAAACATAAAATCAGAAAATGAAGAGCTGTTTAAACAGCTACTGCCTGAGGGTCTCTTGACCTGGTGCAATACCTCTGTAGCTTTTTGTTGAGGCGGGACGCCATCATGTCTATCTGGAACAGTCCCCACCGACTTGCAATCTGTGCGAAGACTTCCTGATGGAGTCCCCACTCTCCTGGATGTAGGTCGTGTCTGCTGAGGAAGTCTGCTTCCCAGTTGTCCACTCCCGGAATGAACACTGCTGACAGTGCGCTTACATGATTCTCCACCCAGCGAAGAATTCTGGTGGCTTCCGCCATCGCCACTCTGCTCCTTGTGCCGCCTTGGCGGTTTACATGAACTACTGCGGTGACGTTGTCTGACTGGATCAGAACTGGTTGGTCGCGAAGTAAGGTCTCCGCTTGACATAGGGCGTTGTATATGGCCCTTAGCTCCAGGATGTTGATGTGAAGACAAGTCTCCTGACTTGACCAAAGACCTTGGAAATTTCTTCCCTGTGTGGCTGCTCCCCAACCTCGGAGGCTCGCGTTCGTGGTCACCAGGATCCAGTCCTGAATGCCGAACCTGCGGCCCTCTAGAAGGTGAGCACTCTGCAGCCACCACAGGAGAGATACCCTGGCCCTGGGGGACAGGGTGATCAACTGATGAATCTGTAGATGTGACCCGGACCACTTGTCCAGTAGGTCCCATTGCAAGATCCTCGCATGGAACCTGCCGAAGGGAATGGCCTCGTATGATGCCACCATCATTCCCAGGACTCGAGTGCAGTGATGCACTGACACCTGTTTTGGTTTCAATAGGTTCCTGACCAGAGTCATGAGTTCCTGGGCCTTTTCTATCGGAAGATAAACCCTTTTCTGGTCCGTATCCAGAATAATGCCCAAGCAAAGTCAGACGAGTCGTAGGAACCAACTGCGACTTCGGGATATTGAGAATCCAGCCGTTTTGCTGTAACACCTTCAATGAAAGTTATACGCTGTTCAGCAACTGCTCTCTTGATCTCGCTTTTATGAGGAGATCGTTCAAGTACGGGATAATTGTGACACCTTGCTTTCGCAGGAGCACCATAATTTCTGTCATTACCTTGGTGAAAATTCTCGGAGAAAATTCTGGAGAGACCAAACGGCAACGTCTGAAATTGGTAATGACAATACTGTACCGCAAATCTTAGGTACGCCTGATGAGGTGGATAAATGAGTACATGAAGGTATGCATCCTTTATGTCCAGAGATATCATAAAATCCCCCCCTTCTAGGCTGGCGATGACCGCTCTTAGCGATTCCATCTTGAACTTGAACCTTTTCAAGTATAGGTTCAGGGATTTTAAATTTAATATGGGTCTGACCAAACCGTCCGGTTTTGGGACTACAAACAGGGTCGAATAATTTCCCTTTCCTTGTTGAAGCAGGGGAACCTTGACCACCACCTGTTGAAGATACAATTTGTGAATTGCATTTAACACTATCTCCCTTTCCTGGGGAGAAGATGGTAGGGCCGATTTGAAAAACCGGCGAGGAGGCACCTCTTCGAATTTCAGCTTGTAACCCTGAGAAACAATTTCTATTGCCTAGGGATCCACCTGCGAATGAACCCAGATGTGGCTGAAAACTCGAAGACGTGCCCCCAACTGGGCGGACTCCTTTAGCGGAGCCCCAGCGTCATGCGGTGGATTTTGTAGAGGCCGGGGAGGACTTCTGTTCCTGGGAACTAGCTGTGTTGTGCAGCTTCTTCCCTCTGCCCTTACCTCTGGCAAGAAAGGACGCACCTCGTACTTTCTTGTTTCTCTGTGATCGAAAGGACTGCATTTGATAATGTGGTGCTTTCTTAGGCTGTGAGGGAATATAAGGCAAAAAATTTGATTTACCAGCTGTAGCTGTGGAGACAAGGTCCGAGAGACCTTCCCCAAACAATTCCTCACCCCTGTAAGGTAAAACCTCCATATGCCTTTTTGAGTCGGCATCACCTGTCCATTGCCGGGTCCATAGGACTCGTCTAGCAGAAATCGACATAGCGTTTATTCTAGAACCCAGTAGACTAATGTCACTTTGAGCATCTCTCATATATAGGACAGCATCTTTTATATGCCCTATGGTCAATAACATAGCATCCTTATCTAGGGTCTCAATCTCTGCTGATAAGGTATCTGTCCATGCTGCCACCGCGCTACAACCTCGGCCGACGCAATTGCCGGTCTGAGTAAGGTACCAGAATGTGTGTAAATGGACTTTAGGGTAACCTCCTGCTTGCGGTCAGCAGGGTCCCTGATGGTAGCCGTATCCTGGGATGGCAGCGCTACCTTTTTGGATAAGCGTGTCAATGCTTTATCCACCCTAGGGGAGGATTCCCACCGTATCCTGTCCATTGGCGGGAAAGGATACGCCATAAGAATCCTTTTGGGAATCTGCAGCTTTTTGTCTGGAGATTCCCAAGCTTTTTCACATAATTCGTTCAACTCATGTGAGGGGGGAAAGGTTATCTCAGGTTTCTTTCCCTTATACATGTGTACCCTCGTGTCAGGGACAGGGGACTCTGTGATGTGCAAAACATCTTTTATTGCAATAATCATATATCGAATACATTTAGCCAATTTTGGTTGTAACTTTGCATCATCGTAGTCGACACTGGAGTCAGAATCCGTGTCGGTATCTGTGTCAACTATTTGGGATAGTGGGCGCTTTTGAGACCCCGAAGGTCCCTGCGACATAGGGACAGGCATGGGTTGACTCCCTGACTGTTCCCTAGCTTCAGCTTTGTCTAATCTCTTGTGTAATAAGTTTACATTAGCACTTAAAACATTCCACATATCCATCCAGTCAGGTGTCGGCGTTGTCGATGGAGACACCACATTAATTTGCTCCTGCTCCTCTCTAGGAGAGCCTTCTACCTCAGACATGTCGACACACGTGTACCGACACACCATACACTCAGGGAATCCTCTTATCTGAGGACAGTTCCCCAACAAGGCCCTTTGGAGAGACAGAGAGAGAAAGTATGCCAGCACACACCCCAGCGCTATATGACCCAGGAAAAAAACACAATCATTTTATGTTTACCCAGTAGCGCTGTATTTCCATATATATATGCGCCTAATTATGTGCCCTCTCTTCTTTAAGACCCTCTTTCTACCGTGGTATAAGCAGGGGAGAGTCCATGGAGCTTCCCCTCAGCGGTGCTGTGGAGAAAATGGCGCTGGTGAGTGCTGAGGGAGAAGCCCCACCCCCTCAGCGACGGGCTTCTGTCCCGCTCAAATATAGTAAAAAAATGGCGGGGGCTCTTATATATATATACAGTGCCTAGCTGCATATATATTTATTTTGCCAAAGAGAGGTCTATATTGCTGCCCAGGGCGTCCCCCCTGCGCCCTTCACCCTTACACTGACTGCCGTGTGTGAGGTGTATGGGAGCAATGGAGCACAGCTTTACTGCTGTGCGTTACCTCAGTGAAGATCATGAAGTCTTCCGCCGCCTCTGAAGTCTTCTTTTCTTCTCATACTCACCCGGCTTCTATCTTCCGGCTCTGCGAGGGGGACGGCGGCGCGGCTCTGGGACGGACGGCGAGGGTGAGACCTGCGTACCGATCCCTCTGGAGCTAATGCTGTACAGTAGCCTAAGAAGCAGAGCCTATCAACTCACAGAAGTAGGTGTGCATCTCTCCCCTCCGCCCCTCGATGCAGGGAGTCTGTTGCCAGCAGGCTCCCTGAAAATAAAAAAATCTAACAAATATACTTTCTGTCAGGAAACTCAGGAGAGCTCCCTGAAAAGCACCCAGTCTCCTCTGGGCACAGTAGTAAACTGAGGTCTGGAGGAGGGGCATAGAGGGAGGAGCCAGTGCACACCCAGATCTAAAGTCTTTCTTAAAGTGCCCATGTCTCCTGCGGAGCCCGTCTATCCCCCATGGTCCTTACGGAGTCCCCAGCATCCTCTAGGACGTAAGAGAAAAATTATGCTTGCAGAAAAATCCAATTGAGTGATTAAACAGCTCCAGAGCTGCTCTGTAAGGCAAGTAAAAGGGTGTGGGCCCTGCAGCACTACCTGTAGTTTGCATTGTGCATTGGAAGCCTAGTTTGCTGTCTGTTTCCACTTCTTTTTTCTTGAGCCCCTCCCGTCTATACCCTTGTGCACTATCCTGACTTCTCCTCCCGTCTGCTTACTTTGTGCCTTCCAATGCACAATGCAAACTACAGGTAGTGCTGCAGGGCCCACACCCTTTTACTTGCCTTACAGAGCAGCTCTTGAGCTGTTACAGTGCCCAGCTGCTGCAAGAAATCAGCGTGAATGCTTCAGGGGCTGGGGCATGGCCAACATGAGCCCCACACCGAAGGAGGGTGGGGGTGTTTAATGCGAACTAGGGGTCTCGCACAATGCGAACTACAGGTAGTGCTGCAGGGCCCACACCCTTTTACTTGCATTACAGAGCAGCTCTGGAGCTGTTACAGTGCCCAGCTGCTGCAAGAAATCAGCTTGAATCCTTCAGGGGCTGGGGCATAGCCAACATGAGCCCCACACCGACGGAGGGTGGAGGTGTTTAATGCGAACTAGGGGTCATCCAAGTGCCGCAAAAGGCCGCCATGCCCTGCACGCCCCTTTTCTCTTTTCATATGCAGACGAGGGTTGAAGCCAACTTTGACCCACTGCTTGGATGACATCGCCATATGCAAATCCATCTGCTGCAGGCCTTCCCCCAGGAATGCTTGCACTAGTTGTTGCATTTGGTTTGTTGTTTGGGGGTGCTTCAGTATTAGGCAGCCTTCTGCCCTCCCATGTTCATCTGAAAATATGTGTTCTCCCTGCAGTTGTTGTCCCCAGATGAGAGTTCCCTTGTGCTGCCTCAGTTGAATCTCCTTTACTTGACAGAGATGTGCCTGAGCAGCGGCCCTCCCCAGCCCTATCCCAAATCATACTTATTTTGCATAGGAGATACCATGGTCATGAAGACTGTTCTCCCAGGGTGCGGTTCATTCATTGCATTCTGGGTATGCTGACCCCTGTGATTTCCCCAAATGTGGGAAACTCGACTGCATTATTTAATGCGAACTAGGGGTCATCCAAGCACCGCAAAAGGCCGCCATGCCCTGCATACCCCTTTTCTCTTTTCATAAGCAGACGAGGTTTGAAGCCAACCTTGACCCACTGCTTGGATGACATCACTTGCTGCCTTTCCAATGAAGTAAGTTTAATTTAATAATAGGTGAAAAACCATCCCTACAAAGGTGATAATCAGATACTTGGCTTTGTGGACACTTTTCAGAGCACAAATTTGTTAGCATAAAAATAAAGCCAGAAAATGAAGAGCTGTTTAATCACTCAATTGGATTTTTCTGCCAGCATATTTCTTTTTCTCTGCAACCCACTGCTAAATTGTGCTTTGTGGCTGTTTTTTTTATAAAATCACTTAATCAAATCTAACTCTGATTACATCAGAGAAGGCCAGGTTCCCTACACCATAAGAGGTGGTTTGAAATTTTTACTTGTCTACTTAAAGATCACCAAAATCTGATAACAAGGTCAATTACGTCCCTAGGTGGGATTGAACCACCAACCTTTTGGTTAACAACTGAACACGCTAACTGTTTGTGCCTCAGAGACACTTTGCGAAAGTACATACTGACAAAGGCTAATAAGCATTCATCTAGAACGTTTCCTAGAAAAACTTTAAAAAGTCAATAATCTGGAGAGTTTTTGTAAGATGTTTCTTCCATCAACCAATGAAGAAACACATTGGTACTTTCCCATGATGAGTGAGTGCTTCAGGATCTCTTGCACTTACATGTGCAGCAGAGTACTGTAATGGAAGCATGCTGGGTCCATAACCCAGAGGTAGGCAGATTGAAACTATCCTCTGCTATATGCATTGTTTTTTGTTAATTAAAGTAATCCAAAACTGGGATTGATATTTTTGCTCTTTTATTTTTACTTAAAGTACAATAACTTTTACCATTTTAATTTGTTTTAATAGTATATTGACAGTATTGTTTTCTTTCAAAAATCCACTTAATTTTCTTTACCCTATTATTAAAATGGTAATTGACAAAAACAAACTACATTGTCACCAGAAGAGCAGTACAAAATATACAAGTGATATATTAAAATCATCTTTCCAGCTTTAATTTCAATGATGCCTTGGTGCAACAATTTTGTGAGAAACATCTTCACCCATAAAGAAAGATTTTCTTAATTCCTTACCTGTGTGCTGATTAGATATCACCTTGTTTTCACATTAAACAGACTTCCCCTTGAGGAAGCAGCAAGGATGCAGTGACGTTTATGTTTCCTGGTGTCAACCTGTATTATTTCAGTAGACATTGAAATGAGGATGCATCTTGCTGCCTTTCCAATGAAGCAAGTTTAATTCAGTAATAGGTGAAAAACCATTCCTACTAAAGGTGTTAATCAGAGACTTGGCTTTGTGGACACTTTTCAGAGAGCAAATTTGTTAGCATAAACATAAAATCAGAAAATGAAGAGCTGTTTAATCACTCAATTGGACTTTTCTGCCAGCATAATTTTTTTTCTCTGCAACCCACTGCTAAATTGTGCTTCCTAGCTGTTTTTTATAAAATCACTTAATCAAATCTAACTCTGATTACATCAGAGAAGGCCGGGTACCCTACACCATAAGAGGGGGTTTGAAATTTTGACTTGTCTACTTAAAGATCACCAAAATCTGATAACAAGGTCAATTACGTCCCTGGGTGGGATTGAATCACCAACCTTTAGGTTAATAGCCATACACACTAACTGATTGCGCCATAGCGACACTTTGCGAAAGTACATACTGACAAAGGCTAATAAGCATTCATCTAGAACGTTTCCTAGAAAAACTTCAAAAAGTCAATAATCTGGAGAATTTTTGTAAGAAACACATTGGTACTTTCCCATGATGAGTGAGTGCTTCAGGATCTCTTGCACTTACATGGGCTATTAACCAAAAGGTTCCCACCCAGTGATGTAATTGACCTTGTGATCAGATTTTGGTGATCTTTAAGTAGACAAGTCAAAATTTCAAACCCCCTCTTATGGTGTAGGGTACCTGGCCTTCTCTGACGTAATCAGAGTTAGATTTAATTAAGGTGCGCAAGGGCATAGAAGGGAGCGGTTTAAGAAAAGAGAAGTGGAAACAGACAGCAAACTAGGCTGGAGAGAGACCTGAGACAAAGAGATCTGAATTATACGAGAGCCGACCAGGGGAAACACAAATTATGCAGTCAAGTTTCCCACATTTGGGGAAATCGCAGGAGCAGCACACCCAGAGTGCAATGGGTGAGCCTTGCCCTGGGAGAAGCACCTTCATGATCATAGTATCTCACCTGGCAGGTAAGTAGGAGTTGGGCTAGTGCTGGGGAGGGTCGCTGCTCGGGTACGCCCCTGTCAAGTGAAGGAGATCCAACTGAGGCAGCACAAGGGAACTCTCGAAAGAAGAACAAGGCTAGAGGAAGATCTGAGACAAAGAAATCTGACTTTTACCAGAGCTGACCAGAGGAAAGCACAAACACAGTCCCCCACTACCACCAGGAAACATTAACGCCACTGCATCCTTGCTGCTTTCTCATGTGGTAGTCTATTTAATGTGAAAACAAGGTGATATCTAATTAGCACACAGAAAAGAAAATTAAGTGAATTTTTGAAAGAAAACAATACTGTCAATATACTATTAAAACAAATTAAAATGGTAAAAGTTATTGTACTTTAAGTAAAAATAAAAGAGCAAAAATGTCAATCCCAGTTTTGGATTACTTTAATTAACAAAAAAAATGCATATAGCAGAGGATAGTTTCAATCTGCCTACCTCTGGGTTATGGACCCAGCATGCTTCCATTACAGTACTCTGCTGCACATGTATGTGCAAGAGATCCTGAAGCACTCACTCATCATGGGAAAGTACCAATGTGTTTCTTCATTGGTTGATGGAAGAAACATCTTACAAAAACTCTCCACATTATTGACTTTTTAAAATGTTTCTAGGAAACGTTCTAGATGAATGCTTATTAGCCTTTTTCAGTATATGCTTTTGCAAAGTGTCGCTGTGGCGCAATCAGTTAGTGTGTAAGGCTATTAACCAAAAGGTTGGTGGTTCAATCCCACCCAGGGACGTAATTGACCTTGTTATCAGATTTTGGTGATCTTTATGTAGACAAGTCAAAATTTCAAACCCCCTCTTATGGTGTAGGGTACCTGGCCTTCTCTGATGTAATCAGAGTTAGATTTGATTCAGTGATTTTATAAAAACAGCTAGGAAGCACAATTTAGCAGTGGGTTGCAGAGAAAAAGAAATATGCTGGCAAAAAAATCCAATTGAGTGATTAAACAGCTCTTCATTTTCTGGCTTTATTTTTATGCTAACAAATTTGTTCTCTGAAAAGTGTCCACAAAGCCAAGTCTCTGATTAACACCTTTGTAGGGATGGTTTTTCACCTATTACTAAATTAAACTTGCTTCATTGGAAAGGCAGCAAGATGCATCCTCATTTCAATATCTACAGAAATAATACAGGTTGACACCAGGAAACATTAACGCCACTGCATCCTTGCTGCTTTCTCATGTGGAAGTCTGTTTAATGTGAAAACAAGGTGATATCTAATTAGCACACAGGTAAGGAATTAAGAAAATCTTTATTTAAGGGTGAAGATGTTTCTCACAAAATCGTTGCCCCAATGCATCATTGAAATTCAAGCTGGAACGATGATTTTAATATATCACTTGTACATTTTGTATTGCTCTTCTGGTGACAATGTAGTTTGTTTTTGTCAATTACCATTTTAATAATAGGGTAAAGAAAATTAATTGGATTTTTGAAAGAAAACAATACTGTCATTATACTATTAAAACAAATTAAAATGGTAAAAGTTATTGTACTTTAAGTAAAAATAAAAGAGCAAAAATATCAATCCCAGTTTTGGATTACTTTAATTAACAAAAAAAAATGCATATAGCAAAGGATAGTTTCAATCTGCCTACCTCTGGGTTATGGACCCAGCATGCTTCCATTACAGTACTCTGCTGCACATGTAAGTGCAAGAGGTCCTGAAGCACTCACTTATCATGGGAAAGTACCAATGTGTTTCTTCATTGGTTGATGGAAGAAACATCTTACAAAAACTCTCCACATTATTGACTTTTTAAAATGTTTCTAGGAAACGTTCTAGATATATGCTTATTAGCCTTTGTCAGTATGTACTTTTGCAAAGTGTTGCTGTGGCGCAATCAGTTAGTGTGTATGGTTATTAACCAAAAGGTTGGTGGTTCAATCCCACCCAGGGACGTAATTGACCTTGTTATCAGATTTTGGTGATCTTTAAGTAGACAAGTCAAAATTTCAAACCCCCTGTTATGGTGTAGGGTACCTGGCCTTCTCTGATGTAATCAGAGTTAGATTTGATTCAGTGATTTTATAAAAACAGCTAGGAAGCACAATTTAGCAGTGGGTTGCAGAGAAAAAGAAATATGCTGGCAAAAAAATCCAATTGAGTGATTAAACAGCTCTTCATTTTCTGGCTTTATTTTTATGCTAACAAATTTGTTCTCTGAAAAGTGTCCACAAAGCCAAGTCTCTGATTAACACCTTTGTAGGGATGGTTTTTCACCTATTACTAAATTAAACTTGCTTCATTGGAAAGGCAGCAAGATGCATCCTCATTTCAATGTCTACTGAAATAATACAGGTTGACACCAGGAAACATTAACGCCACTGCATCCTTGCTGCTTTCGCATGTGGAAGTCTGTTTAATGTGAAAACAAGGTGATATCTAATTAGCACACAGGTAAGGAATTAAGAAAATCTTTATTTAAGGGTGAAGGTGTTTCTCACAAAATCGTTGCCCCAATGCATCATTGAAATTCAAGCTGGAAAGATGATTTTAATATATCACTTGTACATTTTGTATTGCTCTTCTGGTGACAATGTCGTTTGTTTTTGTCAATTACCATTTTAATAATAGGGTAAAGAAAATTAAGTGGATTTTTGAAAGAAAACAATACTGTCAATATACTATTAAAACAAATTAAAATGGTAAAAGTTATTGTACTTTAAGTAAAAATAAAAGAGCAAAAATATCAATCCCAGTTTTGGATTACTTTAATTAACAAAAAAAAATGCATATAGCAGAGGATAGTTTCAATCTGCCTACCTCTGGGTTATGGGCCCAGCATTTTTCCATTGCAGTACTCTGCTGCACATGTAAGTGCAAGAGATCCTGAAGCACTCACTCATCATGGGAAAGTACCAATGTGTTTCTTCGTTGGTTGATGGAAGAAACATCTTACAAAAACTCTCCAGATTATTGACTTTTTAAAGTTTTTCTAGGAAACGTTCTAGATGAATGCTTATTAACCTTTGTCAGTATGTACGTTTGTAAAGTGTCTCTGTGGCGCAATCTGTTAGTGTGTTTGGTTATTAATCAAAGGGTTGGTGGTTCAATCCCACCCAGGGATGTAATTGACCTTGTTATCAGATTTTGGTGATCTTTAAGTAGACAAGTCAAAATTTCAAACCCCCTTCTTATGGTGTAGGGTACCTGGCCTACTCTGATGTAATCAGAGTTAGATTTGAATAAGTGATTTTATAAAAAAAACAGCTAGGAAGCACAATTTAGCAGTGGGTTGCAGAGAAAAAGAAATATGCTGGCAGAAAAATCCAATTGAGTGATTAAACAGCTCTTCATTTTCTGGCTTTATTTTTATGCTAACGAATTTGTTCTCTGAAAAGTGTCCACAAAGCCAAGTATCTGATTAACATATTTGTAGGGATGGTTTTTCACCTATTACTAAATTAAACTTGCTTCATTGGAAAGGCAGCAAGATGCATCCTCATTTCAATATCTACTGAAATAATACAGGTTGACACCAGGAAACATTAACGCCACTGCATCATTGCTGCTTTCTCATGTGGAAGTCTGTTTAATGTGAAAACAAGGTGATATCTAATTAGCACACAGGTAAGGAATTAAGAAAATCTTTATTTAAGGGTGAAGATGTTTCTCACAAAATCGTTGCCCCAATGCATCATTGAAATTCAAGCTGGAAAGATGATTTTAATATATCACTTGTACATTTTGTATTGCTCTTCTGGTGACAATGTAGTTTGTTTTTGTCAATTACCATTTTAATAATCGGGTAAAGAAAATTAATTGGATTTTTGAAAGAAAACAATACTGTCAATATACTATTAAAACAAATTAAAATGGTAAAAGTTATTGTACTTTAAGTAAAAATAAAAGCTAAAATATCAATCCCAGTTTTGGATTACTTTAATGAACAAAAAAAAAATGCATATAGCAAAGGATAGTTTCAATCTGCCTACCTCTGGGTTATGGGCCCAGCATGCTTCCATTGCAGTACTCTGCTGCACATGTAAGTGCAAGAGATCCTGAAGCACTCACTCATCATGCGAAAGTACCAATGTGTTTCTTCATTGGTTGCTGGAAGAAACATCTTACAAAAACTCTCCAGATTATTGACTTTTTAAAGTTTTTCTAGGAAACGTTCTAGATGAATGCTTATTAGTCTTTGTCAGTATGTACTTTTAGCAAAGTGTCTCTGTGGCGCAATCGGTTAGTGTGTTCAGCTATTAATCAAAAGGTTGGTGGTTCAATCCCATCCAGGGACGTAATTGACCTTGTGATCAGATTTTGGTAATATTTAAGTAGACAAGTCAAAATTGCAAACCCCCTCTTATGGTGTAGGGTACCTGGCCTTCTCTGATGTAATCAGAGTTAGATTTCATTAAGTGATTTTATAAAAAAACAGCTAGGAAGCACAATTTAGCAGTGGGTTGCAGAGAAAAAGAAAAATGCTGGCAGAAAAATCCAATTGAGTGATTAAACAGCTCTTCATTTTCTGGCTTTATTTTTATGATAACAAATTTGTTCTCTGAAAAGTGTCCACAAAGCCAAGTATCTGATTAACATCTTTGTAGGGATGGTTTTTCACCTATTACTAAATTAAACTTGCTTCATTGGAAAGGCAGCAAGATGCATCCTCATTTCAATATCTACGGAAATAATACAGGTTGACACCAGGAAACATTAACGCCACTGCATCTTTGCTGTTTTCTCATGTGGAAGTCTGTTTAATGTGAAAACAAGGTGATATCTAATTAGCACACAGGTAAGGAATTAAGAACATCTTTATTTAAGGGTGAAGATGTTTCTCACAAAATCGTTGCCCCAATGCATCATTGAAATTCAAGCTGGAAAGATGATTTTAATATATCACTTGTACATTTTGTATTGCTCTTCTGGTGACAATGTAGTTTGTTTTTGTCAATTACCATTTTAATAATCGGGTAAAGAAAATTAATAGGATTTTTGAAAGAAAACAATACTGTCAATATACTATTAAAACAAATTAAAATGGTAAAAGTTATTGTACTTTAAGTAAAAATAAAAGAGCAAAAATATCAATCCCAGTTTTGGATTACTTTAATTAACAAAAAAAATGCATATAGCAGAGGATAGTTTCAATCTGCCTACCTCTGGGTTATGGACCCAGCATGCTTCCATTACAGTACTCTGCTGCACATGTAAGTGCAAGAGATCCTGAAGCACTCACTCATCATGGGAAAGTACCAATGTGTTTCTTCATTGGTTGATGGAAGAAACATCTTACAAAAACTCTCCACATTATTGACTTTTTAAAATGTTTCTAGGAATCGTTCTAGATGAATGCTTATTAGCCTTTGTCAGTATGTTCTTTTGCAAAGTGTCTCTGTGGCGCAATCAGTTAGTGTGTAAGGCTATTAACCAAAAGGTTGGTGATTCAATCCCACCAAGGGACTTAATTGACCTTGTTATCAGATTTTGGTGATCTTTAAGTAGACAAGTCAAAATTTCAAACCCCCTATTATGGTGTAGGGTACCTGGCCTTCTCTGATGTAATCAGAGTTAGATTTGATTCAGTGATTTTATAAAAACAGCTAGGAAGAACAATTTAGCAGTGGGTTGCAGAGAAAAAGAAATATGCTGGCAGAAAAATCCAATTGAGTGATTAAACAGCTCTTCATTTTCTGGCTTTATTTTTATACTAACAAATTTGTTCTCTGAAAAGTGTCCACAAAGCCAAGTCTCTGATTAACACCTTTGTAGGGATGGTTTTTCACCTATTACTAAATTAAACTTGCTTCATTGGAAAGGCAGCAAGATGCATCTTCATTTCAATGTCTACTGAAATAATACAGGTTGACACCAGGAAACATTAACGCCACTGCATCCTTGCTGCTTTCGCATGTGGAAGTCTGTTTAATATGAAAACAAGGTGATATCTAATTAGCACACAGGTAAGGAATTAAGAAAATCTTTATTTAAGGGTGAAGATGTTTCTCACAAAATCGTTGCCCCAATGCATCATTGAAATTCAAGCTGGAAAGATGATTTTAATATATCACTTGTACATTTTGTATTGCTCTTCTGGTGACAATGTAGTTTGTTTTTGTCAATTACCATTTTAATAATCGGGTAAAGAAAATTAAGTGGATTTTTGAAAGAAAACAATACTGTCAATATACTATTAAAACAAATTAAAATGGTAAAAGTTATTGTACTTTAAGTAAAAATAAAAGAGCAAAAATATCAATCCCAGTTTTGGATTACTTTAATTAACAAAAAAAAATGCATATAGCAGAGGATAGTTTCAATCTGCCTACCTCTGGGTTATGGACCCAGCATGCTTCCATTACAGTACTCTGCTGCACATGTAAGTGCAAGAGGTCCTGAAGCACTCACTTATCATGGGAAAGTACCAATGTGTTTCTTCATTGGTTGATGGAAGAAACATCTTACAAAAACTCTCCACATTATTGACTTTTTAAAATGTTTCTAGGAATCGTTCTAGATGAATGCTTATTAGCCTTTGTCAGTATGTACTTTTGCAAAGTGTAGCTGTGGCGCAATCAGTTAGTGTGTAAGGCTATTAACCAAAAGGTTGGTTATTCAATCCCACCCAGGGACTTAATTGACCTTGTTATCAGATTTTGGTGATCTTTAAGTAGACAAGTCAAAATTTCAAACCCCCTGTTATGGTGTAGGGTACCTGGCCTTCTCTGATGTAATCAGAGTTAGATTTGATTCAGTGATTTTATAAAAACAGCTAGGAAGCACAATTTGGCAGTGGGTTGCAGAGAAAAAGAAATATGCTGGCAGAAAAATCCAATTGAGTGATTAAACAGCTCTTCATTTTCTGGCTTTATTTTTATGCTAACTAATTTGTTCTCTGAAAAGTGTCCACAAAGCCAAGTATCTGATTAACATATTTGTAGGGATGGTTTTTCACCTATTACTAAATTAAACTTGCTTCATTGGAAAGGCAGCAAGATGCATCCTCATTTCAATATCTACTGAAATAATACAGGTTGACACCAGGAAACATTAACGCCACTGCATCCTTGCTGCTTTCTCATGTGGAAGTCTGTTTAATGTGAAAACAAGGTGATATCTAATTAGCACACAGGTAAGGAATTAAGAAAATCTTTATTTAAGGGTGAAGATGTTTCTCACAAAATCGTTGCCCCAATGCATCATTGAAATTCAAGCTGGAAAGATGATTTTAATATATCACTTGTACATTTTGTATTGCTCTTATGGTGACAATGTAGTTTGTTTTTGTCAATTACCATTTTAATAATAGGGTAAAGAAAATTAAGTGGATTTTTGAAAGAAAACAATACTGTCAATATACTATTAAAACAAATTAAAATGGTAAAAGTTATTGTACTTTAAGTAAAAATAAAAGCTAAAATATCAATCCCAGTTTTGGATTACTTTAATGAACAAAAAAAAAATTCATATAGCAAAGGATAGTTTCAATCTGCCTACCTCTGGGTTATGGGCCCAGCATGCTTCCATTGCAGTACTCTGCTGCACATGTAAGTGCAAGAGATCCTGAAGCACTCACTCATCATGCGAAAGTACCAATGTGTTTCTTCATTGGTTGCTGGAAGAAACATCTTACAAAAACTCTCCAGATTATTGACTTTTTAAAGTTTTTCTAGGAAACGTTCTAGATGAATGCTTATTAGTCTTTGTCAGTATGTGCTTTTTGCAAAGTGTCTCTGTGGCGCAATCGGTTAGTGTGTTCAGCTATTTATCAAAAGGTTGGTGGTTCAATCCCACCCAGGGACGTAATTGACCTTGTGATCAGATTTTGGTGATATTTAAGTAGACAAGTCAAAATTGCAAACCCCCTCTTATGGTATAGGGTACCTGGCCTTCTCTGATGTAATCAGAGTTAGATTTGATTAAGTGATTTTATAAAAAAACAGCTAGGAAGCACAATTTAGCAGTGGGTTGCAGAGAAAAAGAAAAATGCTGGCAGAAAAATCCAATTGAGTGATTAAACAGCTCTTCATTTTCTGGCTTTATTTTTATGATTACAAATTTGTTCTCTGAAAAGTGTCCACAAAGCCAAGTATCTGATTAACATCTTTGTAGGGATGGTTTTTCACCTATTACTAAATTAAACTTGCTTCATTGGAAAGGCAGCAAGATGCATCCTCATTTCAATATCTACGGAAATAATACAGGTTGACACCAGGAAACATTAACGCCACTGCATATTTGCTGTTTTCGCATGTGAAAGTCTGTTTAATGTGAAAACAAGGTGATATCTAATTAGCACACAGGTAAGGAATTAAGAAAATCTTTATTTAAGGGTGAAGGTGTTTCTCACAAAATCGTTGCCCCAATGCATCATTGAAATTCAAGCTGGAAAGATGATTTTAATATATCACTTGTACATTTTGTATTGCTCTTCTGGTGACAATGTAGTTTGTTTTTGTCAATTACCATTTTAATAATAGGGTAAAGAAAATTAAGTGGATTTTTGAAAGAAAACAATACTGTCAATATACTATTAAAACAAATTAAAATGGTAAAAGTTATTGTACTTTAAGTAAAAATAAAAGAGCAAAAATATCAATCCCAGTTTTGGATTACTTTAATTAACAAAAAAAAATGCATATAGCAGAGGATAGTTTCAATCTGCCTACCTCTGGGTTATGGGCCCAGCATTTTTCCATTGCAGTACTCTGCTGCACATGTAAGTGCAAGAGCTCCTGAAGCACTCACTCATCATGGGAAAGTAACAATGTGTTTCTTCGTTGGTTGATGGAAGAAACATCTTACAAAAACTCTCCAGATTATTGACTTTTTAAAGTTTTTCTAGGAAACGTTCTAGATGAATGCTTATTAGCCTTTGTCAGTATGTACGTTTGTAAAGTGTCTCTGTGGCGCAATCTGATAGTGTGTTTGGTTATTAATCAAAGGGTTGGTGGTTCAATCCCACACAGGGATGTAATTGACCTTGTTATCAGATTTTGGTGATCTTTAAGTAGACAAGTCAAAATTTCAAACCCCCTTCTTATGGTGTAGGGTACCTGGCCTACTCTGATGTAATCAGAGTTAGATTTGAATAAGTGATTTTATAAAAAAAACAGCTAGGAAGCACAATTTAGCAGTGGGTTGCAGAGAAAAAGAAATATGCTGGCAGAAAAATCCAATTGAGTGATTAAACAGCTCTTCATTTTCTGGCTTTATTTTTATGCTAACGAATTTGTTCTCTGAAAAGTGTCCACAAAGCCAAGTATCTGATTAACATATTTGTAGGGATGGTTTTTCACCTATTACTAAATTAAACTTGCTTCATTGGAAAGGCAGCAAGATGCATCCTCATTTCAATATCTACTGAAATAATACAGGTTGACACCAGGAAACATTAACGCCACTGCATCCTTGCTGCTTTCTCATGTGGAAGTCTGTTTAATGTGAAAACAAGGTGATATCTAATTAGCACACAGGTAAGGAATTAAGAAAATCTTTATTTAAGGGTGAAGATGTTTCTCACAAAATCGTTGCCCCAATGCATCATTGAAATTCAAGCTGGAAAGATGATTTTAATATATCCCTTGTACATTTTGTATTGCTCTTCTGGTGACAATGTAGTTTGTTTTTGTCAATTACCATTTTAATAATCGGGTAAAGAAAATTAATTGGATTTTTGAAAGAAAACAATACTGTCAATATACTATTAAAACAAATTAAAATGGTAAAAGTTATTGTACTTTAAGTAAAAATAAAAGCTAAAATATCAATCCCAGTTTTGGATTACTTTAATGAACAAAAAAAAAAATGCATATAGCAAAGGATAGTTTCAATCTGCCTACCTCTGGGTTATGGGCCCAGCATGCTTCCATTGCAGTACTCTGCTGCACATGTAAGTGCAAGAGATCCTGAAGCACTCACTCATCATGCGAAAGTACCAATGTGTTTCTTCATTGGTTGCTGGAAGAAACATCTTACAAAAACTCTCCAGATTATTGACTTTTTAAAGTTTTTCTAGGAAACGTTCTAGATGAATGCTTATTAGTCTTTGTCAGTATGGACTTTTCGCAAAGTGTCTCTGTGGCGCAATCGGTTAGTGTGTTCAGCTATTAATCAAAAGGTTGGTGGTTCAATCCCATCCAGGGACGTAATTGACCTTGTGATCAGATTTTGGTAATATTTAAGTAGACAAGTCAAAATTGCAAACCCCCTCTTATGGTGTAGGGTACCTGGCCTTCTCTGATGTAATCAGAGTTAGATTTGATTAAGTGATTTTATAAAAAAACAGCTAGGAAGCACAATTTAGCAGTGGGTTGCAGAGAAAAAGAAAAATGCTGGCAGAAAAATCCAATTGAGTGATTAAACAGCTCTTCATTTTCTGGCTTTATTTTTATGATAACAAATTTGTTCTCTGAAAAGTGTCCACAAAGCCAAGTATCTGATTAACATCTTTGTAGGGATGGTTTTTCACCTATTACTAAATTAAACTTGCTTCATTGGAAAGGCAGCAAGATGCATCCTCATTTCAATATCTACGGAAATAATACAGGTTGACACCATGAAACATTAACGCCACTGCATCTTTGCTGTTTTCTCATGTGGAAGTCTGTTTAATGTGAAAACAAGGTGATATCTAATTAGCACACAGGTAAGGAATTAAGAACATCTTTATTTAAGGGTGAAGATGTTTCTCACAAAATCGTTGCCCCAATGCATCATTGAAATTCAAGCTGGAAAGATGATTTTAATATATCACTTGTACATTTTGTATTGCTCTTCTGGTGACAATGTAGTTTGTTTTTGTCAATTACCATTTTAATAATCGGGTAAAGAAAATTAATAGGATTTTTGAAAGAAAACAATACTGTCAATATACTATTAAAACAAATTAAAATGGTAAAAGTTATTGTACTTTAAGTAAAAATAAAAGAGCAAAAATATCAATCCCAGTTTTGGATTACTTTAATTAACAAAAAAAATGCATATAGCAGAGGATAGTTTCAATCTGCCTACCTCTGGGTTATGGACCCAGCATGCTTCCATTACAGTACTCTGCTGCACATGTAAGTGCAAGAGATCCTGAAGCACTCACTCATCATGGGAAAGTACCAATGTGTTTCTTCATTGGTTGATGGAAGAAACATCTTACAAAAACTCTCCACATTATTGACTTTTTAAAATGTTTCTAGGAATCGTTCTAGATGAATGCTTATTAGCCTTTGTCAGTATGTTCTTTTGAAAAGTGTCGCTGTGGCGCAATCAGTTAGTGTGTAAGGCTATTAACCAAAAGGTTGGTGGTTCAATCCCACCAAGGGACTTAATTGACCTTGTTATCAGATTTTGGTGATCTTTAAGTAGACAAGTCAAAATTTCAAACCCCCTGTTATGGTGTAGGGTACCTGGCCTTCTCTAATGTAATCAGAGTTAGATTTGATTCAGTGATTTTATAAAAACAGCTAGGAAGAACAATTTAGCAGTGGGTTGCAGAGAAAAAGAAATATGCTGGCAGAAAAATCCAATTGAGTGATTAAACAGCTCTTCATTTTCTGGCTTTATTTTTATACTAACAAATTTGTTCTCTGAAAAGTGTCCACAAAGCCAAGTCTCTGATTAACACCTTTGTAGGGATGGTTTTTCACCTATTACTAAATTAAACTTGCTTCATTGGAAAGGCAGCAAGATGCATCTTCATTTCAATGTCTACTGAAATAATACAGGTTGACACCAGGAAACATTAACGCCACTGCATCCTTGCTGCTTTCGCATGTGGAAGTCTGTTTAATGTGAAAACAAGGTGATATCTAATTAGCACACAGGTAAGGAATTAAGAAAATCTTTATTTAAGGGTGAAGATGTTTCTCACAAAATCGTTGCCCCAATGCATCATTGAAATTCAAGCTGGAAAGATGATTTTAATATATCACTTGTACATTTTGTATTGCTCTTCTGGTGACAATGTAGTTTGTTTTTGTCAATTACCATTTTAATAATCGGGTAAAGAAAATTAAGTGGATTTTTGAAAGAAAACAATACTGTCAATATACTATTAAAACAAATTAAAATGGTAAAAGTTATTGTACTTTAAGTAAAAATAAAAGAGCAAAAATATCAATCCCAGTTTTGGATTACTTTAATTAACAAAAAAAAATGCATATAGCAGAGGATAGTTTCAATCTGCCTACCTCTGGGTTATGGACCCAGCATGCTTCCATTACAGTACTCTGCTGCACATGTAAGTGCAAGAGGTCCTGAAGCACTCACTTATCATGGGAAAGTACCAATGTGTTTCTTCATTGGTTGATGGAAGAAACATCTTACAAAAACTCTCCACATTATTGACTTTTTAAAATGTTTCTAGGAATCGTTCTAGATGAATGCTTATTAGCCTTTGTCAGTATGTACTTTTGCAAAGTGTAGCTGTGGCGCAATCAGTTAGTGTGTAAGGCTATTAACCAAAAGGTTGGTTGTTCAATCCCACCCAGGGACTTAATTGACCTTGTTATCAGATTTTGGTGATCTTTAAGTAGACAAGTCAAAATTTCAAACCCCCTGTTATGGTGTAGGGTACCTGGCCTTCTCTGATGTAATCAGAGTTAGATTTGATTCAGTGATTTTATAAAAACAGCTAGGAAGCTCAATTTGGCAGTGGGTTGCAGAGAAAAAGAAATATGCTGGCAGAAAAATCCAATTGAGTGATTAAACAGCTCTTCATTTTCTGGCTTTATTTTTATGCTAACTAATTTGTTCTCTGAAAAGTGTCCACAAAGCCAAGTATCTGATTAACATATTTGTAGGGATGGTTTTTCACCTATTACTAAATTAAACTTGCTTCATTGGAAAGGCAGCAAGATGCATCCTCATTTCAATATCTACTGAAATAATACAGGTTGACACCAGGAAACATTAACGCCACTGCATCCTTGCTGCTTTCTCATGTGGAAGTCTGTTTAATGTGAAAACAAGGTGATATCTAATTAGCACACAGGTAAGGAATTAAGAAAATCTTTATTTAAGGGTGAAGATGTTTCTCACAAAATCGTTGCCCCAATGCATCATTGAAATTCAAGCTGGAAAGATGATTTTAATATATCACTTGTACATTTTGTATTGCTCTTATGGTGACAATGTAGTTTGTTTTTGTCAATTACCATTTTAATAATAGGGTAAAGAAAATTAAGTGGATTTTTGAAAGAAAACAATACTGTCAATATACTATTAAAACAAATTAAAATGGTAAAAGTTATTGTACTTTAAGTAAAAATAAAAGCTAAAATATCAATCCCAGTTTTGGATTACTTTAATGAACAAAAAAAAAAAATCATATAGCAAAGGATAGTTTCAATCTGCCTACCTCTGGGTTATGGGCCCAGCATGCTTCCATTGCAGTACTCTGCTGCACATGTAAGTGCAAGAGATCCTGAAGCACTCACTCATCATGCGAAAGTACCAATGTGTTTCTTCATTGGTTGCTGGAAGAAACATCTTACAAAAACTCTCCAGATTATTGACTTTTTAAAGTTTTTCTAGGAAACGTTCTAGATGAATGCTTATTAGTCTTTGTCAGTATGTGCTTTTTGCAAAGTGTCTCTGTGGCGCAATCGGTTAGTGTGTTCAGCTATTTATCAAAAGGTTGGTGGTTCAATCCCACCCAGGGACGTAATTGACCTTGTGATCAGATTTTGGTGATATTTAAGTAGACAAGTCAAAATTGCAAACCCCCTCTTATGGTATAGGGTACCTGGCCTTCTCTGATGTAATCAGAGTTAGATTTGATTAAGTGATTTTATAAAAAAACAGCTAGGAAGCACAATTTAGCAGTGGGTTGCAGAGAAAAAGAAAAATGCTGGCAGAAAAATCCAATTGAGTGATTAAACAGCTCTTCATTTTCTGGCTTTATTTTTATGATTACAAATTTGTTCTCTGAAAAGTGTCCACAAAGCCAAGTATCTGATTAACATCTTTGTAGGGATGGTTTTTCACCTATTACTAAATTAAACTTGTTTCATTGGAAAGGCAGCAAGATGCATCCTCATTTCAATATCTACGGAAATAATACAGGTTGACACCAGGAAACATTAACGCCACTGCATATTTGCTGTTTTCTCATGTGGAAGTCTGTTTAATGTGAAAACAAGGTGATATCTAATTAGCACACAGGTAAGGAATTAAGAAAATCTTTATTTAAGGGTGAAGATGTTTCTCACAAAATCGTTGCCCCAATGCATCATTGAAATTCAAGCTGGAAAGATGATTTTAATATATCACTTGTACATTTTGTATTGCTCTTCTGGTGACAATGTAGTTTGTTTTTGTCAATTACCATTTTAATAATCGGGTAAAGAAAATTAATTGGATTTTTGAAAGAAAACAATACTGTCAATATACTATTAAAACAAATTAAAATGGTAAAAGTTATTGTACTTTAAGTAAAAATAAAAGAGCAAAAATATCAATCCCAGTTTTGGATTACTTTAATTAACAAAAAAAAATGCATATAGCAGAGGATAGTTTCAATCTGCCTACCTCTGGGTTATGGACCCAGCATGCGTCCATTACAGTACTCTGCTGCACATGTAAGTGCAAAAGATCCTGAAGCACTCACTCATCATGGGAAAGTACCAATGTGTTTCTTCATTGGTTGATGGAAGAAACATCTTACAAAAACTCTCCACATTATTGACTTTTTAAAATGTTTCTAGGAATCGTTCTAGATGAATGCTTATTAGCCTTTGTCAGTATGGACTTTTGCAAAGTGTCGCTGTGGCGCAATCAGTTAGTGTGTAAGGCTATTAACCAAAAGGTTGGTGGTTCAATCCCACCCAGGGACTTAATTGACCTTGTTATCAGATTTTGGTGATCTTTAAGTAGACAAGTCAAAATTTCAAACCCCCTGTTATGGTGTAGGGTACCTGGCCTTCTCTGATGTAATCAGAGTTAGATTTGATTCAGTGATTTTATAAAAACAGCTAGGAAGCACAATTTAGCAGTGGGTTGCAGAGAAAAAGAAATATGCTGGCAGAAAAATCCAATTGAGTGATTAAACAGCTCTTCATTTTCTGGCTTTATTTTTATGCTAACAAATTTGTGCTCTGAAAAGTGTCCACAAAGCCAAGTATCTGATTAACACCTTTGTAGGGATGGTTTTTCACCTATTATTAAATTAAACTTGCTTCATTGGAAAGGCAGCAAGTGATGTCATCCAAGCAGTGGGTCAAAGTTGGCTTCAAACCTCGTCTGCTTATGAAAAGAGAAAAGGGGTATGCAGGGCATGGCGGCCTTTTGCGGTGCTTGGATGACCCCTAGTTCGCATTAAATAATGCAGTCGAGTTTCCCACATTTGGGGAAATCACAGGGGTGAGCATACCCAGAATGCAATGAATGAACCGCACCCTGGGAGAACAGTCTTCATGACCATGGTATCTCCTATGCAAAATAAGTATGATTTGGGATAGGGCTGGGGAGGGCCGCTGCTCAGGCACATCTCTGTCAAGTAAAGGAGATTCAACTGAGGCAGCACAAGGGAACTCTCATCTGGGGACAACAACTGCAGGGAGAACACATATTTTCAGATGAACATGGGAGGGCAGAAGGCTGCCTAATACTGAAGCACCCCCAAACAACAAACCAAATGCAACAACTAGTGCAAGCATTCCTGGGGGAAGGCCTGCAGCAGATGGATTTGCATATGGCGATGTCATCCAAGCAGTGGGTCAAAGTTGGCTTCAACCCTCGTCTGCATATGAAAAGAGAAAAGGGGCGTGCAGGGCATGGCGGCCTTTTGCGGCACTTGGATGACCCCTAGTTCGCATTAAACACCTCCACCCTCCGTCGGTGTGGGGCTCATGTTGGCTATGCCCCAGCCCCTGAAGGATTCAAGCTGATTTCTTGCAGCAGCTGGGCACTGTAACAGCTCCAGAGCTGCTCTGTAAGGCAAGTAAAAGGGTGTGGGCCCTGCAGCACTACCTGTAGTTCGCATTGTGCGAGACCCCTAGTTCGCATTAAACACCCCCACCCTCCTTCGGTGTGGGGCTCATGTTGGCCATGCCCCAGCCCCTGAAGCATTCACGCTGATTTCTTGCAGCAGCTGGGCACTGTAACAGCTCAAGAGCTGCTCTATAAGGCAAGTAAAAGGGTGTGGGCCCTGCAGCACTACCTGTAGTTTGCATTGTGCATTGGAAGGCACAAAGTAAGCAGACGGGAGGAGAAGTCAGGATAGTGCACAAGGGTATAGACGGGAGGGGCTCAAGAAAAAAGAAGTGGAAACAGACAGCAAACTAGGCTTCCAATGCACAATGCAAACTACAGGTAGTGCTGCAGGGCCCACACCCTTTTACTTGCCTTACAGAGCAGCTCTGGAGCTGTTTAATCACTCAATTGGATTTTTCTGCCAGCATAATTTTTCTCTTACGTCCTAGAGGATGCTGGGGACTCCGTAAGGATAGACGGGCTCCGCAGGAGACATGGGCACTTTAAGAAAGACTTTAGATCTGGGTGTGCACTGGCTCCTCCCTCTATGCCCCTCCTCCAGACCTCAGTTTACTACTGTGCCCAGAGGAGACTGGGTGCTTTTCAGGGAGCTCTCCTGAGTTTCCTGACAGAAAGTATATTTGTTAGATTTTTTTATTTTCAGGGAGCCTGCTGGCAACAGACTCCCTGCATCGAGGGGCGGAGGGGAGAGATGCACACCTACTTCTGTGAGTTGATAGGCTCTGCTTCTTAGGCTACTGTACAGCATTAGCTCCAGAGGGATCGGTACGCAGGTCTCACCCTCGCCGTCCGTCCCAGAGCCGCGCCGCCGTCCCCCTCGCAGAGCCGGAAGATAGAAGCCGGGTGAGTATGAGAAGAAAAGAAGACTTCAGAGGCGGCGGAAGACTTCATGATCTTCACTGAGGTAACGCACAGCAGTAAAGCTGTGCTCCATTGCTCCAATACACCTCACACACGGCAGTCAGTGTAAGGGTGAAGGGCGCAGGGGGGACGCCCTGGGCAGCAATATAGACCTCTCTTTGGCAAAATAAATATATATGCAGCTAGGCACTGTATATATATATAAGAGCCCCCGCCATTTTTTTACTATATTTGAGCGGGACAGAAGCCCGTCGCTGAGGGGGTGGGGCTTCTCCCTCAGCACTCACCAGCGCCATTTTCTCCACAGCACCGCTGAGGGGAAGCTCCACGGACTCTCCCCTGCTTATACCACGGTAGAAAGAGGGTCTTAAAGAAGAGGGGGGCACATAATTAGGCGCATATATATATGGAAATACAGCGCTACTGGGTAAACATAAAATTATTGTGTTTTTTTCCTGGGTCATATAGCGCTGGGGTGTGTGCTGGCATACTCTCTCTCTCTGTCTCTCCAAAGGGCCTTGTTGGGGAACTGTCCTCAGATAAGAGGATTCCCTGAGTGTATGGTGTGTCGGTACACGTGTGTCGACATGTCTGAGGTAGAAGGCTCTCCTAGAGAGGAGCAGGAGCAAATTAATGTGGTGTCTCCATCGACAACGCCGACACCTGACTGGATGGATATGTGGAATGTTTTAAGTGCTAATGTAAACTTATTACACAAGAGATTAGACAAAGCTGAAGCTAGGGAGCAGTCAGGGAGTCAACCCATGCCTGTCCCTATGTCGCAGGGACCTTCGGGGTCTCAAAAGCGCCCACTATCCCAAATAGTTGACACAGATACCGACACAGATTCTGACTCCAGTGTCGACTACGATGATGCAAAGTTACAGCCAAAATTGGCTAAATGTATTCGATATATGATTATTGCAATAAAAGATGTTTTGCACATCACAGAGTCCCCTGTCCCTGACACGAGGGTACACATGTATAAGGGAAAGAAACCTGAGATAACCTTTCCCCCCTCACATGAGTTGAACGAATTATGTGAAAAAGCTTGGGAATCTCCAGACAAAAAGCTGCAGATTCCCAAAAGGATTCTTATGGCGTATCCTTTCCCGCCAATGGACAGGATACGGTGGGAATCCTCCCCTAGGGTGGATAAAGCATTGACACGCTTATCCAAAAAGGTAGCGCTGCCATCCCAGGATACGGCTACCATCAGGGACCCTGCTGACCGCAAGCAGGAGGTTACCCTAAAGTCCATTTACACACATTCTGGTACCTTACTCAGACCGGCAATTGCGTCGGCCGGGGTTGTAGCGCGGTGGCAGCATGGACAGATACCTTATCAGCAGAGATTGAGACCCTAGATAAGGATGCTATGTTATTGACCATAGGGCATATAAAAGATGCTGTCCTATATATGAGAGATGCTCAAAGTGACATTAGTCTACTGGGTTCTAGAATAAACGCTATGTCGATTTCTGCTAGACGAGTCCTATGGACCCGGCAATGGACAGGTGATGCCGACTCAAAAAGGCATATGGAGGTTTTACCTTACAGGGGTGAGGAATTGTTTGGGAAAGGTCTCTCGGACCTAGTCTCCACAGCTACAGCTGGTAAATCAAATTTTTTGCCTTATATTCCCTCACAGCCTAAGAAAGCACCACATTATCAAATGCAGTCCTTTCGATCACAGAGAAACAAGAAAGTACGAGGTGCGTCCTTTCTTGCCAGAGGTAAGGGCAGAGGGAAGAAGCTGCACAACACAGCTAGTTCCCAGGAACAGAAGTCCTCCCCGGCCTCTACAAAATCCACCGCATGACGCTGGGGCTCCGCTAAAGGAGTCCGCCCAGTTGAGGGCACGTCTTCGAGTTTTCAGCCACATCTGGGTTCATTCGCAGGTGGATCCCTAGGCAATAGAAATTGTTTCTCAGGGTTACAAGCTGAAATTCGAAGAGGTGCCTCCTCGCCGGTTTTTCAAATCGGCCCTACCATCTTCTCCCCAGGAAAGGGAGATAGTGTTAAATGCAATTCACAAATTGTATCTTCAACATATGCAGATGAGGGTTCCAGCCAACTTTGGCCCACTGCTTGGATGACATCACCGTATGTAAATCCGTCTTCTGCAGACCTTCTCCCAGGAATGCTTGTACTAGTTGTTGCATTTGGTTTGTTGTTTGGGCGTGCTTCAGTATTAGGCAGCCTTCTGCCCTCCCATGTTCATCTGAAAATATGTGTTCTCCCGGCAGTTGTTGTCCCCAGATGAGAGTTCCCTTGTGCTGCCTCAGTTGAATCTCCTTTACTTGACAGAGATGTGCCTGAGCAGCGGCCCTCCCCAGCCCTATCTCAAATCATACTTATTTTGCATAGGAGATACCATGGTCATAAAGATTGTTCTCCCAGGGTGAGGTTCATTCATTGCATTCTGGGTATGCTGACCCCTGTGATTTCCCCAAATGTGGGAAACTCAACTGCATTATTTGTGGTAGTGGGGCACTGTGTTTGTGTTTTCCTCTTGTCAGCTCTGGTAAAAGTCAGATTTCTTTGTCTCAGATCTTCCTCTAGCCTTGTTCTTCTTTCGAGAGTTCCATTGTGCTGCCTCAGTTTGATCTCCTTCACTTGACAGGGGGGTACCCGAGCAGCGACCCTCCCCAGCTCTAGCCCAACTCCTACATACCTGCCAGGTGAGATACTATGATCATGAAGGTGCTTCTCCCAGGGCAAGGCTCACCCATTGCACTCTGGGTGTGCTGCTCCTGCGATTTCCCCAAATGTGGGAAACTTGACTGCATAATTTGTGTTTCCCCTGGTCGGCTCTCGTATAATTCAGATCTCTTTGTCTCAGGTCTCTCTCCAGCCTAGTTTGCTGTCTGTTTCCACTTCTGTTTTCTTGAGCCGCTCCCTTCTATGCCCTTGCGCACTATCCTGACTTCTCCCGTCTGCTTACTTTGTGCCTTCCAACGCACAATGCGAACTACAGGTAGTGCTGCAGGGCCCACACCCTTTTACTTGCCGTACAGAGCAGCTCTGGAGCTGTTACAGTGCCCAGCTGCTGCAAGAAATCAGCTTGAATGCTTCAGGGGCTGGGGCATAGCCAACATGAGCCCCACACCGAAGGAGGTATTTAATGCGAACTAGGGGTCATCCAAGCACCGCAAAAGGCCGCCATGCCCTGCATAACCCTTTTCTCTTTTCATATGCAGATGAGGGTTCCAGCCAACTTTGGCCCACTGCTTGGATGACATCACCGTATGCAAATCCGTCTTCTGCAGACCTTCTCCCAGGAATGCTTTTACTAGTTGTTACATTTGGTTTGTTGTTTGGGGGTGCTTCAGTATTAGGCAGCCTTCTGCCCTCCCATGTTCATCTGAAAATATGTGTTCTCCCTGCAGTTGTTGTCCCCAGATGAGAGTTCCCTTGTGCTGCCTCAGTTGAATCTCCTTTACTTGACAGAGATGTGCCTGAGCAGCGGCCCTCCCCAGCCCTATCCCAAATCATACTTATTTTGCATAGGAGTTTCCATGGTCATGAAGATTGTTCTCCCAGGGTGAGGTTCATTCATTGCATTCTGGGTATGCTGACCCCTGTGATTTCCCCAAATGTGGGAAACTCGACTGCATTAATTGTGGTAGTGGGGGACTGTGTTTGTGCTTTCCTCTGGTCAGCTCTGGTAAAAGACAGATTTCTTTGTCTCAGATCTTCCTCTAGCCTTGTTCTTTTTTCGAGAGTTTCCTTGTGCTGCCTCAGTTGGATCTCCTTCACTTGACAGGGGGGTGCCCGAGCAGCGACCCTCCCCATCTCTAGCCCAACTCCTACTTACCTGCCAGGTGAGATACTATGATCATGAAGGTGCTTCTCCCAGGGCAAGGCTCACCCATTGCACTCTGGGTGTGCTGCTCCTACGATTTCCCCAAATGTGGGACACTTGACTGCATAATTTGTGTTTCCTCTAGTCGGCTACTCGTATAATTCAGATCTCTTTGTCTCAGGTCTCTCTCCAGCCTAGTTTGCTGTCTGTTTCCACTTCTCTTTTCTTGAGCCGCTGCCTTCTATGCCCTTGTGCACTCTCCTGACTTCTCCTGTCTGCTTACTTTGTGCCTTCCAACGCACAATGCAAACTACAGGTAGTGCTGCAGGGCCCACACCCTTTTACTTGCCTTTCAGAGCAGCTCTGGAGCTGTTACAGTGCCCAGCTGCTGCAAGAAATCAGCTTGAATGCTTCAGGGGCTGGGGCATAGCCAACATGAGCCCCACACCGACAGGGGGGGAAGATGTTTAATGCGAACTAAGGGTCATCCAAGCGCCGCAAAAGGCCGCCATGCCCTGCATACCCCTTTTCTCTTTTCATATGCAGATGAGGGTTCCAGCCAACTTTGGCCCACTGCTTGGATGACATCACCGTATGCAAATCCGTCTTCTGCAGACCTTCCCCCAGGAATGCTTGTACTAGTTGTTGCATTTGGTTTGTTGTTTGGGGTGCATTAGGCAGCCTTCTGCTCTCCCATGTTCATCTGAAAATATGTGTTCTCCCTGCAGTTGTTGTCCCCAGATGAGAGTTCCCTTGTGCTGCCTCAGTTGAATCTCCTTTACTTGACAGAGATGTGCCTGAGCAGCGGCCCTCCCCAGCCCTATCCCAAATCATACTTATTTTGCATAGGAGATACCATGGTCATGAAGATTGTTCTCCCAGGGTGAGGTTCATTCATTGCATTCTGGGTATGCTGACCCCTGTGATTTCCCCAAATGTGGGAAACTCGACTGCATTATTTGTGGTAGTGGGGGACTGTGTTTGTGCTTTCCTCTGGTCAGCTCTGGTAAAAGTCAGATTTCTTTGTCTCAGATCTTCCTCTAGCCTTGTTTTTTTTCGAGAGTTTCCTTGTGCTGCCTCAGTTGGATCTCCTTCACTTGACAGGGGGGTATCCGAGCAGCGACCCTCCCCAGCTCAAGCCCAACTCCTACTTACCTGCCAAGTGAGATACTATGATCAGGAAGGTGCTTCTACCAGGGCAAGGCTCACCCATTGCACTCTGGGTGTGCTGCTCCTACGATTTCCCCAAATGTGGGACACTTGACTGCATAATTTGTGTTTCCTCTGGTCGGCTACTCGTATAATTCAGATCTCTTTGTCTCAGGTCTCTCTCCAGCCTAGTTTGCTGTCTGTTTCCACTTCTCTTTTCTTGAGCCCCTGCCTTCTATGCCCTTGTGCACTCTCCTGACTTCTCCTGTCTGCTTACTTTGTGCCTTCCAACGCACAATGCAAACTACAGGTAGTGCTGCAGGGCCAACACCCTTTTACTTGCCTTACAGAGCAGCTCTGGAGCTGTTACAGTGCCCTGCTGCTGCAAGAAATCAGCTTGAATGCTTCAGGGGCTGGGGCATAGCCAACATGAGCAGCAAGATGCAGCACTGGACTATTAGTAATGTACTGTTGTATGCTGAGCACCACAATGCAGCACAAGACAATGAGCAGTGATACTGAGCACTGATGAGGATACTACAGAGAACTGACACTGAGCAGGAGAGACACACTACTAGTATTACTGAGCAGCAATAAGTAACCACTGATACTGGGCACTGATATTGAGATTTCCACTGAGAGAACATAGCCACGTCCTCTCCGCTCTCTCTTCAATGCACGAGTAAAAATGGCGGCAACGCGCAGCTCTTTATATGGAATCCGAATCTCGCGAGAATCCGACAGCGGGATGATGACATTTTCCCTTGTTCAGGTTTTCCGAGTCAGGCGGGAACAACCGAGCCTGCCTCGGACCAGTGTAAACCACGTGGAGTTCGTCGGGAATTCGGTTCTCGGAGAACCGAACCCGCTCCTCTATATATACTATATTACTATGTTACTGTAGTATACAGAACACCACAATGCAATGAGCAGTGATAGTGAGCACTGATGAGGATACTAGAACTGACACTGAGCAGCAAGATGCAGCACTGGACTATTAGTAATGTACTGTAGTATGCTGAGCACCACAATGCAGCACAAGACAATGAGCAGTGATACTGAGCACTGATGAGGATACTACTGAGAACTGACACTGAGCAGGAGAGACACACTACTAGTATTACTGAGCAGCAATAAGTAACCACTGATACTGAGCACTGATATTGAGATTTCCACTGAGAGAACATAGCCACGTCCTCTCCACTCTCTCTTCAATGCACGAGTAAAAATGGCAGCAACGCGCAGCTCTTTATATGTTACAGTGCCCAGCTGCTGCAAGAAATCAGCTTGAATGCTTCAGGGGATGGGGCATGGCCAACATGAGCCCCACACCAAAGGAGGGTGGGGGTGTTTAATGCAAACTAGGGGTCATCCAAGCACTGCAAAAGGCCGCCATGCCCTGCATGCCCCTTTTCTCTATGGAATCCGAATCAGCATGAATGCTTCAGGGGATGGGGCATGGCCAACATGAGCCCCACACCAAAGGAGGGTGGGGGTGTTTAATGCGAACTAGGGGTCATCCAAGCACTGCAAAAGGCCGCCATGCCCTGCATGCCCCTTTTCTCTTTTTATATGCAGATGAGGGTTCCAGCCAACTTTGGCCCACTGCTTGGATGACATCACCGTATGCAAATCCTTCTGCTGCAGACCTTCCCCCAGGAATGCTTGTACTAGTTGTTGGATATGGTTTGATATTTGATGGTGCTTCAGTATTAGGCAGCCTTCCGCCCTCCCATGTTCATCTGAAAAGATGTGGTCTCCCTGCAGTTGTTGTCCCCAGACGAGAGTTCCCTTGTGCTTCCTCAGTTGAATCTCCTTAACTTGACGGGGGAGGGGCTGCCCGAGCTGCCACCCTCCCCAGCCCTATCCCAACTCATACTTATTTTACATATTAGATCTCTTGATCATGAAGATTGTTCTCACAGGGTGAGGTTCATCCATTATATTTTAAAATAGGAAGGTACAAATTACATATTTGAATTGCATCTATGTGCTGGATTCAAATGTCCCCCCCCCCTTCCTTTCTCAATTGTGCCCGTCAGCAGCTATTCTAAGGTTGCTGCCAATGGGTGTGACACATTCATTTCTTCTGTGGGGTACACTGGACTCCACAAGGATTCACATTGGGGTGTAGAGTAGGATCTTGATCTGAGGCACCAACCGGCTCAAAGCTTTTGACTGTTCCCAAGAAGCTCAGTGCATTCTCCTCTATAACCCCGCTTCCATGAACAGGGAGCTCAGTTTGTAGTTGGTGCCTTCAGTAGCAGGCCAATTAACAGGGGCCTGCCTCAGGCAGCCTATTCTTAGCTATTAATTTTGACAAGAAAAGAAGAACTTGTTTTATGAGAATCTACAAGGGCTGCAGCAGGCTAGGTCTAATAGACATCTTTACTGCAGCTTCATCACTCCCAGCGGCGCTGTATACTCCCGTGCCCTGGTTGCTGGGTCACTGCAGCGGAGGCTCCGGTTTCATCCTAAGGTCAGTCACACACACACCACCCTTCCGGATCACGAGGCCGCTGATGAAGGGGAGCGAGGCCGTAGGGGGTGGGCCGTGTGCGCACTGCGGTGGACACTGATTACTGGGCAGCCGCTCCACTAGCCACCAGGTACAGTTAAGGAGCACAGGTCTGGGGGTTTTTCTCCTATATTAACCCAATTTTGTACTGCCCGCAGCGCATTGTGATAGGTAATAGGGCCTGATTCAGGTTGGATTGCAATCACAATAAGCGATCCAACTGCAAAAATTGCTAAGAGCATACGCATGTGCCTGCATTTTCTGCGGCACCCCGCAGAGAATGTGATCGCCTCTGCCTGTCAATCGGGGCGGGGAAGGGGGGGAGAGGTGGGTCAGCAACACTCCATTTCCAAGTCAGGGATGGAGCGGTGCGGGGGCAAGGCTTCAAAATGGGGTCTGCAACGGAGGAGACACAGGGGGCGTGGTCACAGCGGCTGTATGACATCACATTCAGCCGCTGTGATCACAAAAATGGTGGCGGCTTCCTGCGCGCACATACAGTCTGCACCAGCAGGAGCCTACACCATTTTTTATGATCACGCTGAACTGCAGTGCGACTGCAATTACAGCATGGTCAAGAAGGGAGGCGTCATGCTGGGTGGCCATGCCCTGTCACTATGCAGGAGCCAGCACCGCTCACACACTAGTCCCCGGGTGCAGCCCCCAACCCCCGGGACACCCGGAGCAACAAAATGTAGATTCAGGCCACCAGGCCACGCCCCTACCTATGAAACCATGCCTCCTTTTTACCATTGCGCTGCTTATCTGCGCGCACTGCATTACAATCTCCCTCGCCACCTCTCTGGGTGTCACCAGTGATAGTGACACCTCTGCCATGCTTGTAGCAGCTGGTCCTAAGATCTACGCCTCACACCCTGAGTGTTTGCCCTTGTGACTTGTTGATCATCATAGCGAAGCAGATGCTTACAGAAAACTGCAGGGGCTTAGATTGAAAATAAAAAAAATGATGGGTATAAGGTAGAGAGGAGCGGGTTCGGTTCTCCGAGAACCGAATTCCCCACGAACTCCACGTGGTTTACACTGGTCCGAGGCAGGCTCGGTTGTTCCCGCCTGACTCGGAAAACCTGAACAAGGGAAAATGTCATCATCCCGCTGTCGGATTCTTGCGAGATTCGGATTCCATAGAGAAAAGGGGCATGCAGGGCATGGCGGCCTTTTGCAGTGCTTGGATGACCCCTTGTTCGCATTAAACACCCCCACCCTCCTTTGGTGTGGGGCTCATGTTGGCCATGCCCCATCCCCTGAAGCATTCAAGCTGATTTCTTGCAGCAGCTGGGCACTGTAACAGCTCCAGAGCTGCTCTGTAAGGCAAGTAAAAGGGTGTGGGCCCTGCAGCACCACCTGTAGTTCGCATTGTGCGTTGGAAGGCACAAAGTAAGCAGACGGGAGGAGAAGTCAGGATAGTACACAAGGGCATCCTTTTCTCTTAGTCCGTAGAGGATGCTGGGGTCACATTAAGAACCATGGGGTATAGACGGGATCCGCAAGAGACATGGGCACTTTAAGACTTTCAAAGGGTGTGAACTGGCTCCTCCCTCTATGCCCCTCCTCCAGACTCCAGTTATAGGAACTGTGCCCAGGGAGACGGACATTTCGAGGAAAGGATTTATAGTTAAACTAAGGTGAGCATCTTACCAGCTCACACCTTAAGCATGCCGCAGAACGTGGCATTCAACAGAACACAAGCCAACGGCATGAACAATTGCAGCAAAAAGCTGACCAGAACCGTAACACAACATGTGTATAACCACAAGTAATAACTGCAGACACAGTATGGACTGGGACGGGTGCCCAGCATCCTCTACGTACTAAGAGAAAAGGATTTACCGGTAGGTATTAAAATCCTATTTTCTCATACGACCTAGAGGATGCTGGGGTCACATTAAGAACCATGGGGTTATACCAAAGCTCTTGAACGGGTGGGAGAGTGCGTACGACTCTGCAGCACCGAATGACCCAACTTGAGGTTATCATCAGCCAAGGTATCAAACTTGTAAAACTTAGCAAAAGTGTTTACTAAATAGCTGCTCGGCAAAGTTGCAATGCCGAGACTCCCCGACCAGCTGCCCAGGATGAACCCACCTTTCTAGTAGAATGGGTCTTCACCTAATTCAGTAACGGCAATCCTGCCGTGGAATGAGCATGCTGAATCTTACCACAGATCCAGCGCATAATGGTCTGCATGGAAGCAGGACACCCAATCATGTTGGGAGCATACAGGACAAACAGAGCCTCTGTTTTCCTAATCTGAACCGTTCTGGTGACATAAATTTTCAAAGTTCTGACCACAGCCAGAGACTTTGACTCAACGAAGGTGTCAGTGGCCAAAGGCACCATGTGGAAAGATGAACCACCTTCGGCAGAAATTGTTGACGTGTCCTCAATTCTGCTCTATCTTCATGAAAGATCAAATAAAGGCTCTTGTGATACTGCATGGTTTGTACTGTTTTCCATGTGCTCCCAGATCTTTCAAGCAAGTAGCATGGTCAAGAAAGTTCTGTTTGAAAAGAAACAAACATTTACTGTCATTGTTATGCAAATAAACTTACATTAAAGCTAACAAGAAAGCACACTCGTTCTGTCTTTAAACTGATAAAAGAAACCCCAATAATATGGGGCATGCAAAAATTGAGATAAAACTCAGTTTTGCTCCTCTCCACGGAAATCTTTAATAAAAGGCGAAATATTTGTTAGTTCTGAAGAGAAACCAGAGCATGACCAAGATTCCACCTGTCGCCTGAGTGCCATGCCAGCAGTTCTCATTCAGCTCAAAGTGAGCACCCAATTTGAATGAAAGAAAGCAGATTTCTCACCAGGCTTCCCCTTGCTATAAACATGGTTTGTACTCTTTTCCATGTGCTCCCAGATCTTTCAAACAATTAGTGTGGTCAAGAAAGTTCTGTTTGAAAAGAAACAAACATTTACTGTAATTTCTATGCAAATGAGCTTACATTAAAGCACACTCGTTCTATCTTTAAACCAATAAAATAAAACCCCAATAAGATGGGGCATGCAAAAATTGAGATAAAACTCAGTTTTGCTCCTCTCCACGGAAATCTTTAGTAAAAGGCGAAAGATTTGTTCGTTCTGAAGAGAAACCACAGCATGACCAAGATTCTACCTGTCGCCTGAGTGCCATGCCAGCAGTCCTCATTCAGCTCAAAGTGAGCACCCAATTTGAAAGAAAGAAAGCAGATTTCTCACCAGGCTTCCCCTTGCTATAAACATGGTTTGTACTCTTTTCCATGTGCTCCCAGATCTTTCAAGCAATTAGTATAGTCAAGAAAGTTCTGTTTGAAAAGAAACAAACATTTACTGTCATTTCTACGCAAATGAGCTTACATTAAAGCACACTCGTTCTATCTTTAAACTGATAAAAGAAACCCCAATAAGACGGGGCATGCAAAAATTGAGATAAAACTCAGTTTTGCTCCTCTCCACGGAAATCTTTAGTAAAAGGCGAAAGATTTGTTCGTTCTGAAGAGAAACCAGAGCATGACCAAGATTCCACCTGTCGCCTGAGTGCCATGCCAGCAGTCCTCATTCAGCTCAAAGTGAGCACCCAATTTGAAAGAAAGAAAGCAGATTTCTCACCAGGCTTCCCCTTGCTATAAGCATGGTTTGTACTCTTTTCCATGTGCTCCCAGATCTTTCAAGCAATTAGTATGGTCAAGAAAGTTCTGCTTGAAAAGAAACAGACATTTATTGTCATTGTTATGCAAATATACTTACATTAAAGCTAACAAGAAAGCACACTCGTTCTGTCTTTAATCCGATAAAAGAAACCCCAATAATATGGGACATGCAAAAATTGAGATAAAACTCAGTTTTGCTCCTCTCCACGGAAATCTTTAGTAAAAGGCGAAAGATTTGTTCGTTCTGAAGAGAAACCAGAGCATGACCAAGATTCCACCTGTCGCCTGAGTGCCGTGCCAGCAGTCCTCATTCAGATCAAAGTGAGCGCCCAATTTGAAAGAAAGCAGATTTCTCACCTGTCTTCTCCTTGCTATAAGCATGGTTTGTACTGTATTCCATGTGCTCCCAGATCTTTCAAGCAAGTAGCATGGTCAAGAAAGTTCTGTTTGAAAAGAAACAAACATTTACTGTCATTTCTATGCAAATGAGCTTACATTAAAGCACACTCATTCTATCTTTAAACCGATAAAAGAAACCCCAAAAAGATGGGGCATGCAAAAATTGAGATAAAACTCGGTTTTGCTCCTCTCCACGGAAATCTTTAGTAAAAGGCGAAAGATTTGTTCGTTCTGAAGAGAAACCAGAGCATGACCAAGATTTTTATCTGAAAATATGTGTTCTCCCTGCAGTTGTTGTCCCCAGATGAGAGTTCCCTTGTGCTGCCTCAGTTGAATCTCCTTTACTTGACAGGGGGATGCTCGAGCAGCGACCCTCCCCAGCTCTAGCCCAACTCCTACTTACCTGCCAGGTGAGATACTATGATCATGAAGGTGCTTCTCCCAGGGTAAGGCTCACCCATTGCACTCTGGGTGTGCTGCTTCTGCGATTTCCCCAAATGTGGGAAACTTGACTGCATAATTTGTGTTTCCCCTGGTCGGCTCTCGTATAATTCAGATCTCTTTGTCTCAGGTCTCTCTCCAGCCTAGTTTGCTGTCTGTTTCTACTTCTCTTTTCTTGAGCCGCTCCCTTCTATGCCCTTGCGCACTATCCTGACTTCTCCCGTCTGCTTACTTTGTGCCTTCCAACGCACAATGCAAACTACAGGTAGTGCTGCAGGACCCACACCCTTTTACTTGCCTTACAGAGCGTCTCTGGAGCAGTTACAGTGCCCAGCTGCTGCAAGAAATCAGCTTGAATGCTTCAGGGGCTGGGGAATAGCCAACATGAGCCCCACACCGAAGGAGGGTGGAGGTGTGTAATGCGAACTAGGGGTCATCCAAGCGCCGCAAAAGGCCGCCATGCCCTGCACGCCCCTTGTCTCTTTTCATATGCAGACGAGGGTTGAAGCCAACTTTGACCCACTGTTTGGATGACATCACCATATGCAAATCCATCTGCTGCAGGCCTTCCCCCAGGAATGCTTGCACTAGTTGTTGCATTTGGTTTGTTGTTTGGGGGTGCTTCAGTATTAGGCAGCCTTCTGCCCTCCCATGTTCATCTGAAAATATATGTTCTCCCTGCAGTTGTTGTCCCCAGATGAGAGTTCCCTTGTGCTGCCTCAGTTGAATCTCCTTTACTTGACAGAGATGTGCCTGAGCAGCGGCCCTCCCCAGCCCTATCCCAAATCATACTTATTTTGCATAGGCGATACCATGGTCATGAAGATTGTTCTCCCAGGGTGAGGTTCATTCATTGCATTCTGGGTATGCTGACCCCTGTGATTTCCCCAAATGTGGGAAACTCGACTGCATTATTTGTGGTAGTGGGGGACTGTGTTTGTGCTTTCCTCTGGTCAGCTCTGGTAAAAATCAGATTTCTTTATCTCAGATCTTCCTCTAGCCTTGTTCTTCTTTCGAGAGTTCCCTTGTGCTGCCTCAGTTGGATCTCTTTCACTTGACAGGGGGGTGCCCGAGCAGCGACCCTCCCCAGCTCTAGCCCAACTCCTACTTACCTGCCAGGTGAGATACTATGATCATGAAGGTGCTTCTCCCAGGGCAAGGCTCACCCATTGCACTCTGGTTGTGCTGCCCCTGTGATTTCCCCAAATGTGGGAAACTTGACTGCATAATTTGTGTTTCCCTTGGTCGGCTCTCGTATAATTCAGATCTCTTTGTCTCAGGTCTATCTCCAGCCTAGTTTGCTGTCTGTTTCCACTTCTCTTTTCTTGAGCCGCTCCCTTCTATGCCCTTGCGCACTATCCTGACTTCTCCCGTCTGCTTACTTTGTGCCTTCCAACGCACAATGCAAACTACAGGTAGTGCTGCAGGACCCACACCCTTTTACTTGCCTTACAGAGCGTCTCTGGAGCAGTTACAGTGCCCAGCTGCTGCAAGAAATCAGCTTGAATGCTTCAGGGGCTGGGGAATAGCCAACATGAGCCCCACACCGAAGGAGGGTGGAGGTGTGTAATGCGAACTAGGGGTCATCCAAGCGCCGCAAAAGGCCGCCATGCCCTGCACGCCCCTTGTCTCTTTTCATATGCAGACGAGGGTTGAAGCCAACTTTGACCCACTGTTTGGATGACATCACCATATGCAAATCCATCTGCTGCAGGCCTTCCCCCAGGAATGCTTGCACTAGTTGTTGCATTTGGTTTGTTGTTTGGGGGTGCTTCAGTATTAGGCAGCCTTCTGCCCTCCCATGTTCATCTGAAAATATATGTTCTCCCTGCAGTTGTTGTCCCCAGATGAGAGTTCCCTTGTGCTGCCTCAGTTGAATCTCCTTTACTTGACAGAGATGTGCCTGAGCAGCGGCCCTCCCCAGCCCTATCCCAAATCATACTTATTTTGCATAGGCGATACCATGGTCATGAAGATTGTTCTCCCAGGGTGAGGTTCATTCATTGCATTCTGGGTATGCTGACCCCTGTGATTTCCCCAAATGTGGGAAACTCGACTGCATTATTTGTGGTAGTGGGGGACTGTGTTTGTGCTTTCCTCTGGTCAGCTCTGGTAAAAATCAGATTTCTTTATCTCAGATCTTCCTCTAGCCTTGTTCTTCTTTCGAGAGTTCCCTTGTGCTGCCTCAGTTGGATCTCTTTCACTTGACAGGGGGGTGCCCGAGCAGCGACCCTCCCCAGCTCTAGCCCAACTCCTACTTACCTGCCAGGTGAGATACTATGATCATGAAGGTGCTTCTCCCAGGGCAAGGCTCACCCATTGCACTCTGGTTGTGCTGCCCCTGTGATTTCCCCAAATGTGGGAAACTTGACTGCATAATTTGTGTTTCCCTTGGTCGGCTCTCGTATAATTCAGATCTCTTTGTCTCAGGTCTATCTCCAGCCTAGTTTGCTGTCTGTTTCCACTTCTCTTTTCTTGAGCCGCTCCCTTCTATGCCCTTGCGCACTATCCTGACTTCTCCCGTCTGCTTACTTCGTGCCTTCCAACGCACAATGCAAACTACAGGTAGTGCTGCAGGGCCCACACCCTTTTACTTGCCTTACAGAGCAGCTCTGGAGCAGTTACAGTGCCCAGCTGCTGCAAGAAATCAGCTTGAATGCTTCAGGGGCTGGGGCATAGCCAACATGAGCCCCACACCGAAGGAGGGTGGAGGTGTGTAATGCTAACTAGGGGTCATCCAAGCGCCGCAAAAGGCCGCCATGCCCTGCACGCCCCTTTTCTCTTTTCATATGCAGACGAGGGTTGAAGCCAACTTTGACCCACTGCTTGGATGGCATCACCATATGCAAATCCATCTGCTGCAGGCCTTCCCCCAGGAATGCTTGCACTAGTTGTAGCATTTGGTTTGTTGTTTGGGGGTGCTTCAGTATTAGGCAGCCTTCTGCCCTCCCATGTTCATCTGAAAATATGTGTTCTCCCTGCAGTTGTTGTCCCCAGATGAGAGTTCCCTTGTGCTGCCTCAGTTGAATCTCCTTTACTTGACAGAGATGTGCCTGAGCAGCGGCCCTCCCCAGCCCTATCCCAAATCATACTTATTTTGCATAGGAGAGACCATGGTCTTGAAGATTCTCCCAGGGTGAGGTTCATTCATTGCATTCTGGGTATGCTGACCCCTGTGATTTCCCCAAATGTGGGAAACTCAACTGCATTATTTGTGGTAGTGGGGGACTGTGTTTGTGCTTTCCTCTGGTCAGCTCTGGTAAAAGTCAGATTTCTTTGTTTCAGTTCTTCCTCTAGCCTTGTTCTTCTTTCGAGAGTTCCCTTGTGCTGCCTCAGTTGGATCTCCTTCACTTGACAGGGGGGTGCCCGAGCAGCGACCCTCCCCAGCTCTAGCCCAACTTCTACTTACCTGCCAGGTGAGATACTATAATCATGAAGGTGCTTCTCCCAGGGCAAGGCTCACCCGTTGCACTCTGGATTTGCTGCCCCTGCGATTTCCCCAAATGTGGGAAACTTGACTGCATAATTTGTGTTTCCCCTGGTCGGCTCTCGTATAATTCAGATCTCTTTGTCTCAGGTCTCTCTCCAGCCTAGTTTGCTGTCTGTTTCCACTTCTCTTTTCTTAAGCCGCTCCATTCTATGGCCTTGCGCACTATCCTTACTTCTCCCGTCTGCTTACTTTGTGCCTTCCAATGCACAATGCAAACTACAGGTAGTGCTGCAGGGCCCACACCCTTTTACTTGCTTTACAGAGCAGCTCTGGAGCTGTTACAGTGCCCAGCTGCTGCAAGAAATCAGCTTGAATGCTTCAGGGGCTGGGGCATAGCCAACATGAGCCCCACACCGAAGGAGGGTGGAGGTGTTTAATGCGAACTAGGGGTCATCCAAGCGCCGCAAAAGGCAGCCATGCCCTGCACACCCCTTTTTTATTTTCATATGCAGACGAGGGTTGAATCCAACTTTGACCCACTGCTTGGATGACATCACCATATGCAAATCCGTCTGCTGCAGGCCTTCCCCCAGGAATGCTTGCACTAGTAGTTGCATTTGGTTTGTTGTTTGGGGGTGCTTCAGTATTAGGCAGCCTTCTGCCCTCCCATGTTCATCTGAAAATATGTGTTCTCCCTGCAGTTGTTGTCCCCAGATGAGAGTTCCCTTGTGCTGCCTCAGTTGAATCTCCTTTACTTGACAGAGATGTGCCTGAGCAGCGGCCCTCCCCAGCCCTATCCCAAATCATACTTATTTTGCATAGGAGATACCATGGTCATGAAGATTGTTCTCCCAGGGTGAGGTTCATTCATTGCACTCTGGGTATGCTGACCCCTGTGATTTCCCCAAATGTGGGAAACTCGACTGCATTATTTGTGGTAGTGGGGGACTGTGTTTGTGCTTTCCTCTGGTCAGCTCTGGTAAAAGTCAGATTTCTTTGTCTCAGATCTTCCTCTAGCCTTGTTCTTCTTTCGAGAGTTCCCTTGTGCTGCCTCAGTTGGATCTCCTTCACTTGACAGGGGGTGCCCGAGCAGCAATCCTCCACAGCTCTAGCCCAACTCCTACTTACCTGCCAGGTGAGATACTATGATCTTCACTGTTAGGGCAATCAGGATGTGGAATTCCCTGCCAGGGAAGGTGGTAATGGCGGACTCTGTAATTGGATTTAAAAAAGGAATGGATACATTTCTGAATGAAAAAGCTATCCAAGGTTATAATACTTAAAATATCAACATGGTTAATCCGGGGGTAACATGAGTTATAGTAGCTAACTAGTCATAAAACATTATTCAGCAAGTATGTAGAATCATCACAACTTAAAACAGGTTGAACACGATGGGCAATTTGCCTCTATTCAACCTCAAAAACTATGTTACCATATGTTACTATATTACTATGTTACTGTAGTATACAGAACACCACAATGTAATGAGCAGTGATAGTGAGCACTGATGAGGATACTAGAACTGACACTGAGCAGCAAGATGCAGCACTGGACTATTAGTAATGTACTGTAGTATGCTGAGCACCACAATGCAGCACAAGACAATGAGCAGTGATACTGAGCACTGATGAGGATACTACTGAGAACTGACACTGAGCAGGAGAGACACACTACTAGTATTACTGAGCAGCAATAAGTAACCACTGATACTGAGCACTGATATTGAGATTTCCACTGAGAGAACATAGCCACGTCCTCTCCGCTCTCTCTTCAATGCACGAGTAAAAATGGCGGCAACGCGCAGCTCTTTATATGGAATCCGAATCTCGCGAGAATCCGACAGCGGGATGATGACATTTTCCCTTGTTCAGGTTTTCCGAGTCAGGCGGGAACAACCGAGCCTGCCTCGGACCAGTGTAAACCACGTGGAGTTCGTCGGGAATTCGGTTCTCGGAGAACCGAACCCGCTCCTCTATATATACTATATTACTATGTTACTGTAGTATACAGAACACCACAATGCAATGAGCAGTGATAGTGAGCACTGATGAGGATACTAGAACTGACACTGAGCAGCAAGATGCAGCACTGGACTATTAGTAATGTACTGTAGTATGCTGAGCACCACAATGCAGCACAAGACAATGAGCAGTGATACTGAGCACTGATGAGGATACTACTGAGAACTGACACTGAGCAGGAGAGACACACTACTAGTATTACTGAGCAGCAATAAGTAACCACTGATACTGAGCACTGATATTGAGATTTCCACTGAGAGAACATAGCCACGTCCTCTCCGCTCTCTCTTCAATGCACGAGTAAAAATGGCAGCAACGCGCAGCTCTTTATATGGAATCCGAATCTCACGAGAATCTGACAGCGGGATGATGACATTTTCCCTTGTTCAGGTTTTCCGAGTCAGGCAGGAACAACCGAGCCTGCCTCGGACCAATGTAAACCACGTGGAGTTCGTGGGGAATTCGGTTCTCGGAGAACCGAACCCGCTCCTCTCTACCTTATACCCATCAATTGTTTTTATTTTCAATCTAAGCCCCTGCAGTTTTCTGTAAGCATCTGCTTCGCTATGATGATCAACAAGTCACAAGGGCAAACACTCAGGGCTTGAGGCGTAGATCTTAGGACCAGCTGCTACAAGCATGGCAGAGGTGTCACTATCACTGGTGACACCCAGAGAGGTGGCGAGGGAGATTGTAATGCAGTGCGCGCAGATAAACAGCGCAATGGTAAAAAGGAGGCATGGTTTCATAGGTAGGGGCGTGGCCTGGTGGCCTGAATCTACATTTTGTTGCTCCGGGTGTCCCGGGGGTTGGGGGCTGCACCCGGGGACTAGTGTGTGAGCGGTGCTGGCTCCTGCACAGTGACAGGGCATGGCCACCCAGCATGACGCCTCCCTTCTTGACCATGCTGTAATTGCAGTCGCACTGCAGTTCAGCGTGATCATAAAAAATGGTGTAGGCTCCTGCTGGTGCAGACTGTAGAGAAAAGCTGCTGTGACCACGCCCCCTGTGTCTCCTCCGTTGCAGACCCCATTTTGAAGCCTTGCCCCCGGACTAAGAGAAAAGAATGCCCTTGCGCACTATCCTGACTTCTCCTCCCGTCTGCTTAATTTGTGCCTTCCAACGCACAATGCGAACAAGAGGTGGTGCTGCAGGGCCCACACCCTTTTACTTGCCTTACAGAACAGCTCTGGAGCTGTTACAGTGCCCAGCTGCTGCAAGAAATCAGCTTGAATGCATCAGGGGATGGGGCATGGCCAACATGAGCCCCACACCAAAGGAGGGTGGAGGTGTTTAATGCGAACTAGGGGTCATCCAAGCACTGCAAAAGGCCGCCATGCCCTGCATGCCCCTTTTCTCTTTTCATATGCAGATGAGGGTTCCAGTCAACTTTGGCCCACTGCTTGGATTTACATCACCGTATGCAAATCCGTCTGCTGCAGACCTTCCCCCAGGAGTGCTTGTACTAGTTGTTGCATATGGGCCCTCATTCCGAGTCGTTCGCTCTGTAAATTTCATCGCATCGCAGTGAAATTCTGCTTAGTACGCATGCGCAATATTCGCACTGCGACTGCGCCAAGTAATTTTACAATGAAGAAAGTATTTTTACTCACGGCTTTTTCTTCGCTCCGGCGATCGTAATGTGATTGACAGGAAATGGGTGTTACTGGGCGGAAACAGGCCGTTTTATGGGCGTGTGGGAAAAAACGCTACAGTTTCCGGAAAAAACGCAGGAGTGGCCGGAGAAACGGGGGAGTGTCTGGGCGAACTCTGGGAGTGTTTGTGACGTCAAACCAGGAACGACAAGCACTGAACTGATCGCAGATGCCGAGTAAGTCTGAAGCTACTCTGAAACTGCTAAGTAGTTTGTAATCGCAATATTGCGAATACATCGGTCGCAATTTTAAGAAGCTAAGATTCACTCCCAGTAGGCGGCGGCTTAGCGTGTGTAACTCTGCTAAAATCGCCTTGCGAGCGATCAACTCGGAATGAGGGCCATGGTTTGATATTTGATGGTGCTTCAGTATTAGGCTGCCTTCCGCCCTCCCATGTTCATCTGAAAAGATGTGGTCTCCCTGCAGTTGTTGTCCCAAGATGAGAGTTCCCTTGTGCTGCCTCAGTTGAATCTCCTTTACTTGACAGAGATGTGCCTGAGCAGCGGCCCTCACCAGCCCTATTCCAAATCATACTTATTTTGCATAGGAGATACCATGGTCATGAAGATTTTTCTCCCAGGGTGAGGTTCATTCATTGCATTTTGGGTATGCTGACCCCTGTGATTTCCCCAAATGTGGGAAACTCAGCTGCATTATTTGTGGTAGTGGGGGACTGTGTTTGTGCTTTCCTCTGGTCAGCTCTGGTAAAAGTCAGATTTCTTTGTCTCAGATTTTCCTCTAGCCTTGTTCTTCTTTCGAGAGTTCCCTTGTGCTGCCTTAGTTGGATCTCCTTCACTTTACAGGGGGGTACCCGAGCAGCGACCCTCCCCAGCTCTAGCCCAACTCCTACTTACCTGCCAGGTGAGATACTATGATCATGAAGGTGCTTCTCCCAGGGCAAGGCTAACCCATTGCACTCTGGGTGTGCTGCTCCTGCGATTTCCCCAAATGTGGGAAACTTGACTGTATAATTTGTGTTTCCCCTGGTCGGCTCTCGTATAATTCAGATCTCTTTGTCTCAGGTCTCTCTCCAGCCTAGTTTGCTGTCTGTTTCCACTTCTCTTTTCTTGAGCCGCTCCCTTCTATGCCCTTGCGCACTATCCTGACTTCTCCTCCTGTCTGCTTACTTTGTGCCTTCCAACGCACAATGCGAACTACAGGTAGTGCTGCAGGGCCCACACCCTTTTACTTGCCTTACAGAGCAGCTCTGGAGCTGTTACAGTGCCCAGCTGCTGCAAGAAATCAGCTTGAATGCTTCAGGGGCTGGGGCATAGCCAACATGAGCCCCACACCAAAGGAGGGTGGAGGTGTTTAATGCAAACTAGGGGTCAGCCAAGCGCCGCAAAAGGCCACCATGCCCTGCACGCCCCTTTTCTCTTTTCATATGCAGACGAGGGTTGAAGCCAACTTTGACCCACTGCTTGGATGACATCACCATATGCAAATCCATCTGCGGCAGGCCTTCCCCCAGGAATGCTTGCACTAGTTGTTGCATTTGGTTTGTTGTTTGGGGGTGCTTCAGTATTAGGCAGTCTTCTGCCCTCCCATGTTCATCTGAAAATATATGTTCTCCCTGCAGTTGTTGTCCCAAGATGAGAGTTCCCTTGTGCTGCCTCAGTTGAATCTCCTTTACTTGACAGAGATGTGCATGAGCAGCGGCCCTCCCCAGCCCTATTCCAAATCATACTTATTTTGCATAGGAGATACCATGGTCATGAAGATTTTTCTCCCAGGGTGAGGTTCATTCATTGCATTTTGGGTATGCTGACCCCTGTGATTTCCCCAAATGTGGGAAACTTGACTGCATTATTTGTGGTAGTGGGAGACTGTGTTTGTGCTTTCCTCTGGTCAGCTCTGGTAAAAGTCAGATTTCTTTGTCTCAGATCTTCCTCTAGCCTTGTTCTTCTTTCGAGAGTTCCCTTGTGCTGCCTCAGTTGGATCTCCTTCACTTGACAGGGGGTGCCCGAGCAGCAATCCTCCACAGCTCTAGCCCAACTCCTACTTACCTGCCAGGTGAGATACTATGATCTTCACTGTTAGGGCAATCAGGATGTGGAATTCCCTGCCAGGGAAGGTGGTAATGGCGGACTCTGTAATTGGATTTAAAAAAGGAATGGATACATTTCTGAATGAAAAAGCTATCCAAGGTTATAATACTTAAAATATCAACATGGTTAATCCGGGGGTAACATGAGTTATAGTAGCTAACTAGTCATAAAACATTATTCAGCAAGTATGTAGAATCATCACAACTTAAAACAGGTTGAACACGATGGGCAATTTGCCTCTATTCAACCTCAAAAACTATGTTACCATATGTTACTATATTACTATGTTACTGTAGTATACAGAACACCACAATGTAATGAGCAGTGATAGTGAGCACTGATGAGGATACTAGAACTGACACTGAGCAGCAAGATGCAGCACTGGACTATTAGTAATGTACTGTAGTATGCTGAGCACCACAATGCAGCACAAGACAATGAGCAGTGATACTGAGCACTGATGAGGATACTACTGAGAACTGACACTGAGCAGGAGAGACACACTACTAGTATTACTGAGCAGCAATAAGTAACCACTGATACTGAGCACTGATATTGAGATTTCCACTGAGAGAACATAGCCACGTCCTCTCCGCTCTCTCTTCAATGCACGAGTAAAAATGGCGGCAACGCGCAGCTCTTTATATGGAATCCGAATCTCGCGAGAATCCGACAGCGGGATGATGACATTTTCCCTTGTTCAGGTTTTCCGAGTCAGGCGGGAACAACCGAGCCTGCCTCGGACCAGTGTAAACCACGTGGAGTTCGTCGGGAATTCGGTTCTCGGAGAACCGAACCCGCTCCTCTATATATACTATATTACTATGTTACTGTAGTATACAGAACACCACAATGCAATGAGCAGTGATAGTGAGCACTGATGAGGATACTAGAACTGACACTGAGCAGCAAGATGCAGCACTGGACTATTAGTAATGTACTGTAGTATGCTGAGCACCACAATGCAGCACAAGACAATGAGCAGTGATACTGAGCACTGATGAGGATACTACTGAGAACTGACACTGAGCAGGAGAGACACACTACTAGTATTACTGAGCAGCAATAAGTAACCACTGATACTGAGCACTGATATTGAGATTTCCACTGAGAGAACATAGCCACGTCCTCTCCGCTCTCTCTTCAATGCACGAGTAAAAATGGCAGCAACGCGCAGCTCTTTATATGGAATCCGAATCTCACGAGAATCTGACAGCGGGATGATGACATTTTCCCTTGTTCAGGTTTTCCGAGTCAGGCAGGAACAACCGAGCCTGCCTCGGACCAATGTAAACCACGTGGAGTTCGTGGGGAATTCGGTTCTCGGAGAACCGAACCCGCTCCTCTCTACCTTATACCCATCAATTGTTTTTATTTTCAATCTAAGCCCCTGCAGTTTTCTGTAAGCATCTGCTTCGCTATGATGATCAACAAGTCACAAGGGCAAACACTCAGGGCTTGAGGCGTAGATCTTAGGACCAGCTGCTACAAGCATGGCAGAGGTGTCACTATCACTGGTGACACCCAGAGAGGTGGCGAGGGAGATTGTAATGCAGTGCGCGCAGATAAACAGCGCAATGGTAAAAAGGAGGCATGGTTTCATAGGTAGGGGCGTGGCCTGGTGGCCTGAATCTACATTTTGTTGCTCCGGGTGTCCCGGGGGTTGGGGGCTGCACCCGGGGACTAGTGTGTGAGCGGTGCTGGCTCCTGCACAGTGACAGGGCATGGCCACCCAGCATGACGCCTCCCTTCTTGACCATGCTGTAATTGCAGTCGCACTGCAGTTCAGCGTGATCATAAAAAATGGTGTAGGCTCCTGCTGGTGCAGACTGTAGAGAAAAGCTGCTGTGACCACGCCCCCTGTGTCTCCTCCGTTGCAGACCCCATTTTGAAGCCTTGCCCCCGGACTAAGAGAAAAGAATGCCCTTGCGCACTATCCTGACTTCTCCTCCCGTCTGCTTAATTTGTGCCTTCCAACGCACAATGCGAACAAGAGGTGGTGCTGCAGGGCCCACACCCTTTTACTTGCCTTACAGAACAGCTCTGGAGCTGTTACAGTGCCCAGCTGCTGCAAGAAATCAGCTTGAATGCATCAGGGGATGGGGCATGGCCAACATGAGCCCCACACCAAAGGAGGGTGGAGGTGTTTAATGCGAACTAGGGGTCATCCAAGCACTGCAAAAGGCCGCCATGCCCTGCATGCCCCTTTTCTCTTTTCATATGCAGATGAGGGTTCCAGTCAACTTTGGCCCACTGCTTGGATTTACATCACCGTATGCAAATCCGTCTGCTGCAGACCTTCCCCCAGGAGTGCTTGTACTAGTTGTTGCATATGGGCCCTCATTCCGAGTCGTTCGCTCTGTAAATTTCATCGCATCGCAGTGAAATTCTGCTTAGTACGCATGCGCAATATTCGCACTGCGACTGCGCCAAGTAATTTTACAATGAAGAAAGTATTTTTACTCACGGCTTTTTCTTCGCTCCGGCGATCGTAATGTGATTGACAGGAAATGGGTGTTACTGGGCGGAAACAGGCCGTTTTATGGGCGTGTGGGAAAAAACGCTACAGTTTCCGGAAAAAACGCAGGAGTGGCCGGAGAAACGGGGGAGTGTCTGGGCGAACTCTGGGAGTGTTTGTGACGTCAAACCAGGAACGACAAGCACTGAACTGATCGCAGATGCCGAGTAAGTCTGAAGCTACTCTGAAACTGCTAAGTAGTTTGTAATCGCAATATTGCGAATACATCGGTCGCAATTTTAAGAAGCTAAGATTCACTCCCAGTAGGCGGCGGCTTAGCGTGTGTAACTCTGCTAAAATCGCCTTGCGAGCGATCAACTCGGAATGAGGGCCATGGTTTGATATTTGATGGTGCTTCAGTATTAGGCTGCCTTCCGCCCTCCCATGTTCATCTGAAAAGATGTGGTCTCCCTGCAGTTGTTGTCCCAAGATGAGAGTTCCCTTGTGCTGCCTCAGTTGAATCTCCTTTACTTGACAGAGATGTGCCTGAGCAGCGGCCCTCACCAGCCCTATTCCAAATCATACTTATTTTGCATAGGAGATACCATGGTCATGAAGATTTTTCTCCCAGGGTGAGGTTCATTCATTGCATTTTGGGTATGCTGACCCCTGTGATTTCCCCAAATGTGGGAAACTCAGCTGCATTATTTGTGGTAGTGGGGGACTGTGTTTGTGCTTTCCTCTGGTCAGCTCTGGTAAAAGTCAGATTTCTTTGTCTCAGATTTTCCTCTAGCCTTGTTCTTCTTTCGAGAGTTCCCTTGTGCTGCCTTAGTTGGATCTCCTTCACTTTACAGGGGGGTACCCGAGCAGCGACCCTCCCCAGCTCTAGCCCAACTCCTACTTACCTGCCAGGTGAGATACTATGATCATGAAGGTGCTTCTCCCAGGGCAAGGCTAACCCATTGCACTCTGGGTGTGCTGCTCCTGCGATTTCCCCAAATGTGGGAAACTTGACTGTATAATTTGTGTTTCCCCTGGTCGGCTCTCGTATAATTCAGATCTCTTTGTCTCAGGTCTCTCTCCAGCCTAGTTTGCTGTCTGTTTCCACTTCTCTTTTCTTGAGCCGCTCCCTTCTATGCCCTTGCGCACTATCCTGACTTCTCCTCCTGTCTGCTTACTTTGTGCCTTCCAACGCACAATGCGAACTACAGGTAGTGCTGCAGGGCCCACACCCTTTTACTTGCCTTACAGAGCAGCTCTGGAGCTGTTACAGTGCCCAGCTGCTGCAAGAAATCAGCTTGAATGCTTCAGGGGCTGGGGCATAGCCAACATGAGCCCCACACCAAAGGAGGGTGGAGGTGTTTAATGCAAACTAGGGGTCAGCCAAGCGCCGCAAAAGGCCACCATGCCCTGCACGCCCCTTTTCTCTTTTCATATGCAGACGAGGGTTGAAGCCAACTTTGACCCACTGCTTGGATGACATCACCATATGCAAATCCATCTGCGGCAGGCCTTCCCCCAGGAATGCTTGCACTAGTTGTTGCATTTGGTTTGTTGTTTGGGGGTGCTTCAGTATTAGGCAGTCTTCTGCCCTCCCATGTTCATCTGAAAATATATGTTCTCCCTGCAGTTGTTGTCCCAAGATGAGAGTTCCCTTGTGCTGCCTCAGTTGAATCTCCTTTACTTGACAGAGATGTGCATGAGCAGCGGCCCTCCCCAGCCCTATTCCAAATCATACTTATTTTGCATAGGAGATACCATGGTCATGAAGATTTTTCTCCCAGGGTGAGGTTCATTCATTGCATTTTGGGTATGCTGACCCCTGTGATTTCCCCAAATGTGGGAAACTTGACTGCATTATTTGTGGTAGTGGGAGACTGTGTTTGTGCTTTCCTCTGGTCAGCTCTGGTAAAAGTCAGATTTCTTTGTCTCAGATCTTCCTCTAGCCTTGTTCTTCTTTCAAGAGTTCCCTGGTGCTGCCTCAGTTGGATCTCCTTCACTTCACAGGGGGGAACCCGAGCAGCGACCCTCCCCAGCTCTAGCCCAACTCCTACTTACCTGCCAGGTGAGATACTATGATCATGAAGGTGCTTCTCCCAGGGCAAGGCTCAACCATTGCACTCTGGGTGTGCTGCTCCTGCGATTTCCCCAAAATGTGGGAAACTTGACTGCATAATTTGTGTTTCCCCTCGTCGGCTCTCGTATAATTCAGATCTCTTTGTCTCAGGTCTCTCTCCAGCCTAGTTTGCTGTCTGTTTCCACTTCTCTTTTCTTGAGCCGCTCCCTTCTATGCCCTTGCGCACTATCCTGACTTCTCCCGTCTGCTTACTTCGTGCCTTCCAACGCACAATGCGAACTACAGGTAGTGCTGCAGGGTCCACACCCTTTTACTTGCCTTACAGAGTAGCTCTGGAGCAGTTACAGTGCCCAGCTGCTGCAAGAAATCAGCTTGAATGCTTCAGGGGCTGGGGCATAGCCAACATGAGCCCCACACCGAAGGAGGGTGGAGGTGTGTAATGCGAACTAGGAGTCATCCAAGCGCTGCAAAAGGCCGCCATGCCCTGCACGCCCCTTTTCTCTTTTCATATGCAGACGAGGGTTGAAGCCAACTTTGACCCACTGCTTGGATGACATCACCATATGCAAATCCATCTGCTGCAGGCCTTCCCCCAGGAATGCTTGCACTAGTTGTTGCATTTGGTTTGTTGTTTGGGGGTGCTTCAGTATTAGGCAGCCTTCTGCCCTCACATGTTCATCAGAAAATATGTGTTCTCCCTGCAGTTGTTGTCCCCAGATGAGAGTTCCCTTGTGCTGCCTCAGTTGAATCTCCTTTACTTGACAGAGATGTGCCTGAGCAGCGGCCCTCCCCAGCCCTATCCCAAATCATACTTATTTTGCATAGGCGATACCATGGTCATGAAGATTGTTCTCCCAAGGTGAGGTTCATTCATTGCATTCTGGGTATGCTGACCCCTGTGATTTCCCCAAATGTGGGAAACTCGACAGCATTATTTGTGGTAGTGGGGGACTGTGTTTGTGCTTTCCTCTGGTCAGCTCTGGAAAAAGTCAGATTTCTTTGTCTCAGATCTTCCTCTAGCCTTGTTCTTCTTTCGAGAGTTCCCTTGTGCTACCTCAGTTGGATCTCTTTCACTTGACAGGGGGGTGCCCGAACAGCGACCCTCCCCAGCTCTAGCCCAACTCCTACTTACCTGCCAGGTGAGATACTATGATTATGAAGGTGCTTCTCCCAGGGCAAGGCTCACCCATTGCACTCTGGGTGTGCTGCCCCTGCGATTTCCCCAAATGTGGGAAACTTGACTGCATAATTTGTGTTTCCCCTGGTCGGCTCTCGTATAATTCAGATCTCTTTGTCTCAGGTCTCTCTCCAGCCTAGTTTGCTGTCTGTTTCCACTTCTCTTTTCTTGAGCCGCTCCCTTCTATGCCCTTGCGCACTATCCTGACTTCTCCTCCTGTCTGCTTACTTTGTGCCTTCCAACGCACAATGCGATCTACAGGTAGTGCTGCAGGGCCCAGACCCTTTTACTTGCCTTACAGAGCAGCTCTGGAGCTGTTACAGTGCCCAGCTGCTGCAAGAAATCAGCTTGAATGCTTCAGGGGCTGGGGCATAGCCAACATGAGCCCCACACCAAAGGAGGGTGGAGGTGTTTAATGCAAACTAGGGGTCAGCCAAGCGCCGCAAAAGGCCACCATGCCCTGCACGCCCCTTTTCTCTTTTCATATGCAGACGAGGGTTGAAGCCAACTTTGACCCACTGCTTGGATGACATCACCATATGCAAATCCCTCTGCGGCAGGCCTTCCCCCAGGAATGCTTGCACTAGTTGTTGCATTTGGTTTGTTGTTTGGGGGTGCTTCAGTATTAGGCAGCCTTCTGCCCTCCCATGTTCATCTGAAAATATATGTTCTCCCTGCAGTTGTTGTCCCAAGATGAGAGTTCCCTTGTGCTGCCTCAGTTGAATCTCCTTTACTTGACAGAGATGTGCATGAGCAGCGGCCCTCCCCAGCCCTATTCCAAATCATACTTATTTTGCATAGGAGATACCATGGTCATGAAGATTTTTCTCCCAGGGTGAGGTTCATTCATTGCATTTTGGGTATGCTGACCCCTGTGATTTCCCCAAATGTGGGAAACTTGACTGCATTATTTGTGGTAGTGGGAGACTGTGTTTGTGCTTTCCTCTGGTCAGCTCTGGTAAAAGTCAGATTTCTTTGTCTCAGATTTTCCTTTAGCCTTGTTCTTCTTTCGAGAGTTCCCTTGTGCTGCCTCAGTTGGATCTCCTTCACTTTACAGGGGGGTGCCCGAGCAGCGACCCTCCCCAGCTCTAGCCCAACTCCTACTTACCTGCCAGGTGAGATACTATGATCATGAAGGTGCTTCTCCAAGGGCAAGGCTCACCCATTGTACTCTGGGTGTGCTGCTCCTGCGATTTCCCCAAATGTGGGAAACTTGACTGCATAATTTGTGTTTCCCCTGGTCGGCTCTCGTATAATTCAGATCTCTTTGTCTCAGGTCTCTCTCCAGCCTAGTTTGCTGTCTGTTTCCACTTCTCTTTTCTTCAGCCGCTCCCTTCTATACCCTTGTGCACTATCCTGACTTCTCCTCCCGTCTGCTTACTTTGTGCCTTCCAATGCACAATGCAAACTACAGGTAGTGCTGCAGGGCCCACACCCTTTTACTTGCCTTACAGAGCAGCTCTGGAGCTGTTGCAGTGCCAAGCTGCTGCAAGAAATCAGCTTGAATGCTTCAGGGGCTGGGGCATAGCCAACATGAGCCCCACACCGAAGGAGGGTGGAGGTGTTTAATGCAAACTAGGGGTCAGACAAGCGCAGCAAAAGGCCACCATGCCCTGCACGCCCCTTTTCTGTTTTCATATGCAGACGAGGGTTGAAGCCAACTTTGACCCACTGCTTGGATGACATCACCATATGCAAATCCATCTGCGGCAGGCCTTCCCCCAGGAATGCTTGCACTAGTTGTTGCATTTGGTTTGTTGTTTGGGGGTGCTTCAGTATTAGGCAGCCTTCTGCCCTCCCATGTTCATCTGAAAATATGTGTTCTCCCTGCAGTTGTTGTCCCTAGATGAGAGTTCCCTTGTGCTGCCTCAGTTGAATCTCCTTAACTTGACAGAGATGTGCCTGAGCAGCGGCCCTCCCCAGCTCTATCCCAAATCATACTTATTTTGCATAGGAGATACCATGGTCATGAAGATTATTCTCCCAGGGTGAGGTTCATTCATTGCATTCTGGGTATGCTGACCCCTGTGATTTCCCCAAATGTGGGAAACTCGACTGCTTTATTTGTGGTAGTGGGGGACTGTGTTTGTGTTTTCCTCTGGTCAGCTCTGGTAAAAGTCAGATTTCTTTGTTTCAGAGCCTTGTTCTTCTTTTGAGAGTTCCCTTGTGCTGCCTCAGTTGGATCTCCTTCACTTGACAGGGGGGTGCCCGAGCAGAGACCCTCCCCAGCTCTAGCCCAACTCCTACTTACCTGCCAGGTGAGATACTATGATCATGAAGGTGCTTCTCCCAGGGCAAGGCTCACCCATTGCACTCTGGGTGTGCTGCCCCTGCGATTTCCCCAAATGTGGGAAACTTGACTGCATAATTTGTGTTTCCCCTGGTCGGCTCTCGTATAATTCAGATCTCTTTGTCTCAGGTCTCTCTCCAGCCTAGTTTGCTGTCTGTTTCCACTTCTCTTTTCTTCAGCCGCTCCCTTCTATGCCCTTGTGCACTATCCTGACTTCCCCGTCTGCTTACTTTGTGCCTTCCAACGCACAATGCAAACTACAGGTAGTGCTGCAGGGCCCACACCCTTTTACTTGCTTTACAGAGCAGCTCTGGAGCTGTTACAGTGCCCAGCTGCTGCAAGAAATCAGCTTGAATGCTTCAGGGGCTGGGGCATAGCCAACATGAGCCCCACACCGAAGGAGGGTGGAGGTGTTTAATGCGAACTAGGGGTCATCCAAGCGCCGCAAAAGGCAGCCATGCCCTGCACACCCCTTTTTTATTTTCATATGCAGACGAGGGTTGAAGCCAACTTTGACCCACTGCTTGGATGACATCACCATATGCAAATCCGTCTGCTGCAGGCCTTCCCCCAGGAATGCTTGCACTAGTAGTTGCATTTGGTTTGTTGTTTGGGGGTGCTTCAGTATTAGGCAGCCTTCTGCCCTCCCATGTTCATCTGAAAATATGTGTTCTCCCTGCAGTTGTTGTCCCCAGATGAGAGTTCCCTTGTGCTGCCTCAGTTGAATCTCCTTTACTTGACAGAGATGTGCCTGAGCAGCGGCCCTCCCCAGCCCTATCCCAAATCATACTTATTTTGCATAGGAGATACCATGGTCATGAAGATTGTTCTCCCAGGGTGAGGTTCATTCATTGCACTCTGGGTATGCTGACCCCTGTGATTTCCCCAAATGTGGGAAACTCGACAGCATTATTTGTGGTAGTGGGGGACTGTGTTTGTGCTTTCCTCTGGTCAGCTCTGGTAAAAGTCAGATTTCTTTGTCTCAGATCTTCCTCTAGCCTTGTTCTTCTTTCGAGAGTTCCCTTGTGCTGCCTCAGTTGGATCTCCTTCACTTGACAGGGGGTGCCCGAGCAGCAATCCTCCACAGCTCTAGCCCAACTCCTACTTACCTGCCAGGTGAGATACTATGATCTTCACTGTTAGGGCAATCAGGATGTGGAATTCCCTGCCAGGGAAGGTGGTAATGGCGGACTCTGTAATTGGATTTAAAAAAGGAATGGATACATTTCTGAATGAAAAAGCTATCCAAGGTTATAATACTTAAAATATCAACATGGTTAATCCGGGGGTAACATGAGTTATAGTAGCTAACTAGTCATAAAACATTATTCAGCAAGTATGTAGAATCATCACAACTTAAAACAGGTTGAACACGATGGGCAATTTGCCTCTATTCAACCTCAAAAACTATGTTACCATATGTTACTATATTACTATGTTACTGTAGTATACAGAACACCACAATGTAATGAGCAGTGATAGTGAGCACTGATGAGGATACTAGAACTGACACTGAGCAGCAAGATGCAGCACTGGACTATTAGTAATGTACTGTAGTATGCTGAGCACCACAATGCAGCACAAGACAATGAGCAGTGATACTGAGCACTGATGAGGATACTACTGAGAACTGACACTGAGCAGGAGAGACACACTACTAGTATTACTGAGCAGCAATAAGTAACCACTGATACTGAGCACTGATATTGAGATTTCCACTGAGAGAACATAGCCACGTCCTCTCCGCTCTCTCTTCAATGCACGAGTAAAAATGGCGGCAACGCGCAGCTCTTTATATGGAATCCGAATCTCGCGAGAATCCGACAGCGGGATGATGACATTTTCCCTTGTTCAGGTTTTCCGAGTCAGGCAGGAACAACCGAGCCTGCCTCGGACCAGTGTAAACCACGTGGAGTTCGTCGGGAATTCGGTTCTCGGAGAACCGAACCCGCTCCTCTATATATACTATATTACTATGTTACTGTAGTATACAGAACACCACAATGCAATGAGCAGTGATAGTGAGCACTGATGAGGATACTAGAACTGACACTGAGCAGCAAGATGCAGCACTGGACTATTAGTAATGTACTGTAGTATGCTGAGCACCACAATGCAGCACAAGACAATGAGCAGTGATACTGAGCACTGATGAGGATACTACTGAGAACTGACACTGAGCAGGAGAGACACACTACTAGTATTACTGAGCAGCAATAAGTAACCACTGATACTGAGCACTGATATTGAGATTTCCACTGAGAGAACATAGCCACGTCCTCTCCGCTCTCTCTTCAATGCACGAGTAAAAATGGCAGCAACGCGCAGCTCTTTATATGGAATCCGAATCTCACGAGAATCTGACAGCGGGATGATGACATTTTCCCTTGTTCAGGTTTTCCGAGTCAGGCAGGAACAACCGAGCCTGCCTCGGACCAATGTAAACCACGTGGAGTTCGTGGGGAATTCGGTTCTCGGAGAACCGAACCCACTCCTCTCTACCTTATACCCATCAATTGTTTTTATTTTCAATCTAAGCCCCTGCAGTTTTCTGTAAGCATCTGCTTCGCTATGATGATCAACAAGTCACAAGGGCAAACACTCAGGGCTTGAGGCGTAGATCTTAGGACCAGCTGCTACAAGCATGGCAGAGGTGTCACTATCACTGGTGACACCCAGAGAGGTGGCGAGGGAGATTGTAATGCAGTGCGCGCAGATAAACAGCGCAATGGTAAAAAGGAGGCATGGTTTCATAGGTAGGGGCGTGGCCTGGTGGCCTGAATCTACATTTTGTTGCTCCGGGTGTCCCGGGGGTTGGGGGCTGCACCCGGGGACTAGTGTGTGAGCGGTGCTGGCTCCTGCACAGTGACAGGGCATGGCCACCCAGCATGACGCCTCCCTTCTTGACCATGCTGTAATTGCAGTCGCACTGCAGTTCAGCGTGATCATAAAAAATGGTGTAGGCTCCTGCTGGTGCAGACTGTAGAGAAAAGCTGCTGTGACCACGCCCCCTGTGTCTCCTCCATTGCAGACCCCATTTTGAAGCCTTGCCCCCGGACTAAGAGAAAAGAATGCCCTTGCGCACTATCCTGACTTCTCCTCCCGTCTGCTTAATTTGTGCCTTCCAACGCACAATGCGAACAACAGGTGGTGCTGCAGGGCCCACACACTTTTACTTGCCTTACAGAACAGCTCTGGAGCTGTTACAGTGCCCAGCTGCTGCAAGAAATCAGCTTGAATGCATCAGGGGATGGGGCATGGCCAACATGAGCCCCACACCAAAGGAGGGTGGGGGTGTTTAATGCGAACTAGGGGTCATCCAAGCACTGCAAAAGGCCGCCATGCCCTGCATGCCCCTTTTCTCTTTTCATATGCAGATGAGGGTTCCAGTCAACTTTAGCCCACTGCTTGGATTTACATCACCGTATGCAAATCCGTCTGCTGCAGACCTTCCCCCAGGAGTGCTTGTACTAGTTGTTGCATATGGGCCCTCATTCCGAGTCGTTCGCTCTGTAAATTTCATCGCATCGCAGTGAAATTCTGCTTAGTACGCATGCGCAATATTCGCACTGCGACTGCGCCAAGTAATTTTACAATGAAGAAAGTATTTTTACTCACGGATTTTTCTTCGCTCCGGCGATCGTAATGTGATTGACAGGAAATGGGTGTTACTGGGCGGAAACAGGCCGTTTTATGGGCGTGTGGGAAAAAACGCTACAGTTTCCGGAAAAAACGCAGGAGTGGCCGGAGAAACGGGGGAGTGTCTGGGCGAACTCTGGGAGTGTTTGTGACGTCAAACCAGGAACGACAAGCACTGAACTGATCGCAGATGCAGAGTAAGTCTGAAGCTACTCTGAAACTGCTAAGTAGTTTGTAATCGCAATATTGCGAATACATCGGTCGCAATTTTAAGAAGCTAAGATTCACTCCCAGTAGGCGGCGGCTTAGCGTGTGTAACTCTGCTAAAATCGCCTTGCGAGCGATCAACTCGGAATGAGGGCCATGGTTTGATATTTGATGGTGCTTCAGTATTAGGCAGCCTTCGCCCTCCCATGTTCATCTGAAAAGATGTGGTCTCCCTGCAGTTGTTGTCCCCAGATGAGAGTTCCCTTGTGCTGCCTCAGTTGAATCTCCTTTACTTGACAGAGATGTGCCTGAGCAGCGGCCCTCACCAGCCCTATCCCAAATCATACTTATTTTGCATAGGAGATACCATGGTCATGAAGATTGTTCTCCCAGGGTTAGGTTCATTCATTGCATTCTGGGTATGCTGACCCCTGTGATTTTCCCAAATGTGGGAAACTCGACTGCATTATTTGTGGTAGTGGGGGACTGTGTTTGTGCTTTCCTCTGGTCAGCTCTGGTAAAAGTCAGATTTCTTTGTCTCAGATCTTCCTCTAGCCTTGTTCTTCTTTCGAGAGTTCCCTGGTGCTGCTTCAGTTGGATCTCCTTCACTTCACAGGGGGGAACCCGAGCAGCGACCCTCCCCAGCTCTAGCCCAACTCCTACTTACCTGCCAGGTGAGATACTATGATCATGAAGGTGCTTCTCCCAGGGCAAGGCTCAACCATTGCACTCTGGGTGTGCTGCTCCTGCGATTTCCCCAAATGTGGGAAACTTGACTGCATAATTTGTGTTTCCCCTCGTCGGCTCTCGTATAATTCAGATCTCTTTGTCTCAGGTCTCTCTCCAGCCTAGTTTGCTGTCTGTTTCCACTTCTCTTTTCTTGAGCCGCTCCCTTCTATGCCCTTGCGCACTATCCTGACTTCTCCCGTCTGCTTACTTCGTGCCTTCCAACGCACAATGCGAACTACAGGTAGTGCTGCAGGGCCCACACCCTTTTACTTGCCTTACAGAGTAGCTCTGGAGCAGTTACAGTGCCCAGCTGCTGCAAGAAATCAGCTTTAATGCTTCAGGGGCTGGGGCATAGCCAACATGAGCCCCACACCGAAGGAGGGAGGAGGTGTGTAATGCAAACTAGGGGTCATCCAAGCGCTGCAAAAGGCCGCCATGCCCTGCACGCCCCTTTTCTCTTTTCATATGCAGACGAGGGTTGAAGCCAACTTTGACCCACTGCTTGGATGACATCACCATATGCAAATCCATCTGCTGCAGGCCTTCCCCCAGGAATGCTTGCACTAGTTGTTGCATTTGGTTTGTTGTTTGGGGGTGCTTCAGTATTAGGCAGCCTTCTGCCCTCACATGTTCATCTGAAAATATGTGTTCTCCCTGCAGTTGTTGTCCCCAGATGAGAGTTCCCTTGTGCTGCCTCAGTTGAATCTCCTTTACTTGACAGAGATGTGCCTGAGCAGCGGCCCTCCCCAGCCCTATCCCAAATCATACTTATTTTGCATAGGCGATACCATGGTCATGAAGATTGTTCTCCCAGGGTGAGGTTCATTCATTGCATTCTGGGTATGCTGACCCCTGTGATTTCCCCAAATGTGGGAAACTCGACTGCATTATTTGTGGTAGTGGGGGACTGTGTTTGTGCTTTCCTCTGGCCAGCTCTGGAAAAAGTCAGATTTCTTTGTCTCAGATCTTCCTCTAGCCTTGTTCTTCTTTCGAGAGTTCCCTTGTGCTGCCTCAGTTGGATCTCTTTCACTTGACAGGGGGGTGCCCGAACAGCGACCCTCCCCAGCTCTAGCCCAACTCCTACTTACCTGCCAGGTGAGATACTATGATCATGAAGGTGCTTCTCCCAGGGCAAGGCTCACCCATTGCACTCTGGGTGTGCTGCCCCTGCGATTTCCCCAAATGTGGGAAACTTGACTGCATAATTTGTGTTTCCCTTGGTCGGCTCTCGTATAATTCAGATCTCTTTGTCTCAGGTCTCTCTCCAGCCTAGTTTGCTGTCTGTTTCCACTTCTCTTTTCTTCAGCCGCTCCCTTCTATACCCTTGTGCACTATCCTGACTTCTCCTCCCGTCTGCTTACTTTGTGCCTTCCAATGCACAATGCAAACTACAGGTAGTGCTGCAGGGCCCACACCCTTTTACTTGCCTTACAGAGCAGCTCTGGAGCTGTTACAGTGCCCAGCTGCTGCAAGAAATCAGCTTGAATGCTCCAGGGGATGGGGCATGGCCAACATGAGCCCCACACCAAAGGAGGGTGGAGGTGTTTAATGCGAACTAGGGGTCATCCAAGCACCGCAAAAGGCCGCCATGCCCTGCACGCCCCTTTTCTCTTTTCATATGCAGATGAGGGTTGAAGCCAACTTTGACCCACTGCTTGGATGACATCACCGTATGCAAATCCGTCTTCTGCAGAACTTCCCCCAGGAATGCTTGCACTAGTTGTTGCATTTGGTTTGTTGTTTGGGGGTGCTTCAGTATTAGGCAGCCTTCTGCCCTCCCATGTTCATCTGAAAATATGTGTTCTCCCTGCAGTTGTTGTCCCCAGATGAGAGTTCCCTTGTGCTGCCTCAGTTAAATCTCCTTTACTTGACAGAGATGTGCATGAGCAGCGGCCCTCCCCAGCCCTATTCCAAATCATACTTATTTTGCATAGGAGATACCATGGTCATGAAGATTTTTCTCCCAGGGTGAGGTTCATTCATTGCATTTTGGGTATGCTGACCCCTGTGATTTCCCCAAATGTGGGAAACTCAACTGCATTATTTGTGGTAGTGGGGGACTGTGTTTGTGCTTTCCTCTGGTCAGCTCTGGTAAAAGTCAGATTTCTTTGTCTCAGATTTTCCTCTAGCCTTGTTCTTCTTTCGAGAGTTCCCTTGTGCTGCCTTAATTGGATCTCCTTCACTTTACAGGGGGGTACCCTAGCAGCGACCCTCCCCAGCTCTAGCCCAACTCCTACTTACCTGCCAGGTGAGATACTATGATCATGAAGGTGCTTCTCCCAGGGCAAGGCTAACCCATTGCACTCTGGGTGTGCTGCTCCTGCGATTTCCCCAAATGTGGGAAACTTGACTGTATAATTTGTGTTTCCCCTGGTCGGCTCTCGTATAATTCAGATCTCTTTGTCTCAGGTCTCTCTCCAGCCTAGTTTGCTGTCTGTTTCCACTTCTCTTTTCTTGAGCCGCTTACTTCTATGCCCTTGCGCACTATCCTGACTTCTCCTCCTGTCTGCTTACTTTGTGCCTTCCAACGCACAATGCGAACTACAGGTAGTGCTGCAGGGCCCACACCCTTTTACTTGCCTTACAGAGCAGCTCTGGAGCTGTTACAGTGCCCAGCTGCTGCAAGAAATCAGCTTGAATGCTTCAGGGGCTGGGGCATAGCCAACATGAGCCCCACACCAAAGGAGGGTGGAGGTGTTTAATGCAAACTAGGGGTCAGCCAAGCGCCGCAAAAGGCCACCATGCCCTGCACGCCCCTTTTCTCTTTTCATATGCAGACGAGGGTTGAAGCCAACTTTGACCCACTGCTTGGATGACATCACCATATGCAAATCCATCTGCGGCAGGCCTTCCCCCAGGAATGCTTGCACTAGTTGTTGCATTTGGTTTGTTGTTTGGGGGTGCTTCAGTATTAGGCAGTCCTCTGCCCTCCCATGTTCATCTGAAAATATATGTTCTCCCTGCAGTTGTTGTCCCAAGATGAGAGTTCCCTTGTGCTGCCTCAGTTGAATCTCCTTTACTTGACAGAGATGTGCATGAGCAGCGGCCCTCCCCAGCCCTATTCCAAATCATACTTATTTTGCATAGGAGATACCATGGTCATGAAGATTTTTCTCCCAGGGTGAGGTTCATTCATTGCATTTTGGGTATGCTGACCCCTGTGATTTCCCCAAATGTGGGAAACTTGACTGCATTATTTGTGGTAGTGGGAGACTGTGTTTGTGCTTTCCTCTGGTCAGCTCTGGTAAAAGTCAGATTTCTTTGTCTCAGATCTTCCTCTAGCCTTGTTCTTCTTTCGAGAGTTCCCTGGTGCTGCCTCAGTTGGATCTCCTTCACTTCACAGGGGGGAACCCGAGCAGCGACCCTCCCCAGCTCTAGCCCAACTCCTACTTACCTGCCAGGTGAGATACTATGATCATGAAGGTGCTTCTCCCAGGGCAAGGCTCAACCATTGCACTCTGGGTGTGCTGCTCCTGCGATTTCCCCAAATGTGGGAAACGTGACTGCATAATTTGTGTTTCCCCTCGTCGGCTCTCGTATAATTCAGATCTCTTTGTCTCAGGTCTCTCTCCAGCCTAGTTTGCTGTCTGTTTCCACTTCTCTTTTCTTGAGCCGCTCCCTTCTATGCCCTTGCGCACTATCCTGACTTCTCCCATCTGCTTACTTCGTGCCTTCCAACGCACAATGCGAACTACAGGTAGTGCTGCAGGGCCCACACCCTTTTACTTGCCTTACAGAGTAGCTCTGGAGCAGTTACAGTGCCCAGCTGCTGCAAGAAATCAGCTTGAATGCTTCAGGGGCTGGGGCATAGCCAACATGAGCCCCACACCGAAGGAGGGTGGAGGTGTGTAATGCGAACTAGGGGTCATCCAAGCGCTGCAAAAGGCCGCCATGCCCTGCACGCCCCTTTTCTCTTTTCATATGCAGACGAGGGTTGAAGCCAACTTTGACCCACTGCTTGGATGACATCACCATATGCAAATCCATCTGCTGCAGGCCTTCCCCCAGGAATGCTTGCACTAGTTGTTGCATTTGGTTTGTTGTTTGGGGGTGCTTCAGTATTAGGCAGCCTTCTGCCCTCCCATGTTCATCTGAAAATATATGTTCTCCCTGCAGTTGTTGTCCCAAGATGAGAGTTCCCTTGTGCTGCCTCAGTTGAATCTCCTTTACTTGACAGAGATGTGCCTGAGCAGCGGCCCTCCCCAGCCCTATCCCAAATCATACTTATTTTGCATAGGCGATACCATGGTCATGAAGATTGTTCTCCCAAGGTGAGGTTCATTCATTGCATTCTGGGTATGCTGACCCCTGTGATTTCCCCAAATTTGGGAAACTCGACAGCATTATTTGTGGTAGTGGGGGACTGTGTTTGTGCTTTCCTCTGGTCAGCTCTGGAAAAAGTCAGATTTCTTTGTCTCAGATCTTCCTCTAGCCTTGTTCTTCTTTCGAGAGTTCCCTTGTGCTACCTCAGTTGGATCTCTTTCACTTGACAGGGGGGTGCCCGAACAGCGACCCTCCCCAGCTCTAGCCCAACTCCTACTTACCTGCCAGGTGAGATACTATGATTATGAAGGTGCTTCTCCCAGGGCAAGGCTCACCCATTGCACTCTGGGTGTGCTGCCCCTGCGATTTCCCTAAATGTGGGAAACTTGACTGCATAATTTGTGTTTCCCCTGGTCGGCTCTCGTATAATTCAGATCTCTTTGTCTCAGGTCTCTCTCCAGCCTAGTTTGCTGTCTGTTTCCACTTCTCTTTTCTTGAGCCGCTCCCTTCTATGCCCTTGCGCACTATCCTGACTTCTCCTCCTGTCTGCTTACTTTGTGCCTTCCAACGCACAATGCGATCTACAGGTAGTGCTGCAGGGCCCAGACCCTTTTACTTGCCTTACAGAGCAGCTCTGGAGCTGTTACAGTGCCCAGCTGCTGCAAGAAATCAGCTTGAATGCTTCAGGGGCTGGGGCATAGCCAACATGAGCCCCACACCAAAGGAGGGTGGAGGTGTTTAATGCAAACTAGGGGTCAGCCAAGCGCCGCAAAAGGCCACCATGCCCTGCACGCCCCTTTTCTCTTTTCATATGCAGACGAGGGTTGAAGCCAACTTTGACCCACTGCTTGGATGACATCACCATATGCAAATCCCTCTGCGGCAGGCCTTCCCCCAGGAATGCTTGCACTAGTTGTTGCATTTGGTTTGTTGTTTGGGGGTGCTTCAGTATTAGGCAGCCGTCTGCCCTCCCATGTTCATCTGAAAATATGTGTTCTCCCTGCAGTTGTTGTCCCTAGATGAGAGTTCCCTTGTGCTGCCTCAGTTGAATCTCCTTAACTTGACAGAGATGTGCCTGAGCAGCGGCCCTCCCCAGCTCTATCCCAAATCATACTTATTTTGCATAGGAGATACCATGGTCATGAAGATTATTCTCCCAGGGTGAGGTTCATTCATTGCATTCTGGGTATGCTGACCCCTGTGATTTCCCCAAATGTGGGAAACTCGACTGCTTTATTTGTGGTAGTGGGTGACTGTGTTTGTGTTTTCCTCTGGTCAGCTCTGGTAAAAGTCAGATTTCTTTGTTTCAGAGCCTTGTTCTTCTTTTGAGAGTTCCCTTGTGCTGCCTCAGTTGGATCTCCTTCACTTGACAGGGGGGTGCCCGAGCAGAGACCCTCCCCAGCTCTAGCCCAACTCCTACTTACCTGCCAGGTGAGATACTATGATCATGAAGGTGCTTCTCCCAGGGCAAGGCTCACCCATTGCACTCTGGGTGTGCTGCCCCTGCGATTTCCCCAAATGTGGGAAACTTGACTGCATAATTTGTGTTTCCCCTGGTCGGCTCTCGTATAATTCAGATCTCTTTGTCTCAGGTCTCTCTCCAGCCTAGTTTGCTGTCTGTTTCCACTTCTCTTTTCTTCAGCCGCTCCCTTCTATACCCTTGTGCACTATCCTGACTTCTCCTCCCGTCTGCTTACTTTGTGCCTTCCAATGCACAATGCAAACTACAGGTAGTGCTGCAGGGCCCACACCCTTTTACTTGCCTTACAGAGCAGCTCTGGAGCTGTTACAGTGCCCAGCTGCTGCAAGAAATCTGCTTGAATGCTTCAGGGGATGGGGCATGGCCAACATGAGCCCCACACCAAAGGAGGGTGGAGGTGTTTAATGCGAACTAGGGGTCATCCAAGCACCGCAAAAGGCCGCCATGCCCTGCACGCCCCTTTTCTCTTTTCATATGCAGATGAGGGTTGAAGCCAACTTTGACCCACTGCTTGTATGACATCACCGTATGCAAATCCGTCTTCTGCAGAACTTCCCCCAGGAATGCTTGCACTAGTTGTTGCATTTGGTTTGTTGTTTGGGGGTGCTTCAGTATTAGGCAGCCTTCTGCCCTCCCATGTTCATCTGAAAATATGTGTTCTCCCTGCAGTTGTTGTCCCCAGATGAGAGTTCCCTTGTGCTGCCTCAGTTGAATCTCCTTTACTTGACAGAGATGTGCATGAGCAGCGGCCCTCCCCAGCCCTATTCCAAATCATACTTATTTTGCATAGGAGATACCATGGTCATGAAGATTGTTCTCCCAGGGTGAGGTTCATTCATTGCATTTTGGGTATGCTGACCCCTGTGATTTCCCCAAATGTGGGAAACTCAACTGCATTATTTGTGGTAGTGGGGGACTGTGTTTGTGCTTTCCTCTGGTCAGCTCTGGTAAAAGTCAGATTTCTTTGTCTCAGATTTTCCTCTTGCCTTGTTCTTCTTTCGAGAGTTCCCTTGTGCTGCCTCAGTTGGATCTCCTTCACTTGACAGGGGGGTACCCGAGCAGCGACCCTCCCCAGCTCTAGCCCAACTCCTACTTACCTGCCAGGTGAGATACTATGATCATGAAGGTGCTTCTCCCAGGGCAAGGCTCACCCATTGCACTCTGGGTGTGCTGCTCCTGCGATTTCCCCAAATGTGGGAAACTTGACTGCATAATTTGTGTTTCCCCTGGTCGGCTCTCGTATAATTCAGATCTCTTTGTCTCAGGTCTCTCTCCAGCCTAGTTTGCTGTCTGTTTCCACTTCTCTTTTCTTCAGCCGCTCCCTTCTATACCCTTGTGCACTATCCTGACTTCTCCTCCCGTCTGCTTACTTTGTGCCTTCCAATGCACAATGCAAACTACAGGTAGTGCTGCAGGGCCCACACCCTTTTACTTGCCTTACAGAGCAGCTCTGGAGCTGTTAAAGTGCCCAGCTGCTGCAAGAAATCAGCTTGAATGCTTCAGGGGCTGGGGCATAGCCAACATGAGCCCCACACCGAAGGAGGGTGGAGGTGTTTAATGCAAACTAGGGGTCGGTCAAGCGCCGCAAAAGGCCACCATGCCCTGCACGCCCCTTTTCTGTTTTCATATGCAGACGAGGGTTGAAGCCAACTTTGACCCACTGCTTGGATGACATCACCATATGCAAATCCATCTGCGGCAGGCCTTCCCCCAGGAATGCTTGCACTAGTTGTTGCATTTGGTTTGTTGTTTGGGGGTGCTTCAGTATTAGTCAGCCTTCTGCTCCACCCTCCTTTGGTGTGGGGCTCATGTTGGCCATGTCCCATCCCCTGAAGCATTCAAGCAGATTTCTTGCAGCAGCTGGGCACTGTAACAGCTCCAGAGCTGCTCTGTAAGGCAAGTAAAAGGGTGTGGGCCCTGCAGCACTACCTGTAGTTTGCATTGTGCATTGGAAGGCACAAAGTAAGCAGACGGGAGGAGAAGTCAGGATAGTGCACAAGGGTATAGAAGGGAGCGGCTGAAGAAAAGAGAAGTGGAAACAGACAGCAAACTAGGCTGGAGAGAGATCTGAGACAAAGAGATCTGAATTATACGAGAGCCGACCAGGGGAAACACAAATTATGCAGTCAAGTTTCCCACATTTGGGGAAATCGCAGGGGCTGCACACCCAGAGTGCAATGGGTGAGCCTTGCCCTGGGAGAAGCACCTTCATGATCATAGTATCTCACCTGGCAGGTAAGTAGGAGTTGGGCTAGAGCTGGGGAGGGTCGCTGCTCGGGCACCCCCCTGTTAAGTGAAGGAGATCCAACTGAGGCAGCACAAGGGAACTCTCAAAAGAAGAACAAGGCTAGAGGAAGATCTGAAACAAAGAAATCTGACTTTTACCAGAGCTGACCAGAAGAAAACACAAACACAGTCCCCCACTACCACAAATAAAGCAGTCGAGTTTCCCACATTTGGGGAAATCACAGGGGTCAGCATACCCAAAATGCAATGAATGAACCTCACCTCGACTGCTTTATTTGTGGTAGTGGGGGACTGTGTTTGTGTTTTCTTCTGGTCAGCTCTGGTAAAAGTCAGATTTCTTTGTTTCAGATCTTCCTCTAGCCTTGTTCTTCTTTTGAGAGTTCCCTTGTGCTGCCTCAGTTGGATCTCCTTCACTTAACAGGGGGGTGCCCGAGCAGCGACCCTCCCCAGCTCTAGCCCAACTCATACTTACCTGCCAGGTGAGATACTATGATCATGAAGGTGCTTCTCCCAGGGCAAGGCTCACCCATTGCACTCTGGGTGTGCTGCCCCTGCGATTTCCCCAAATGTGGGAAACTTGACTGCATAATTTGTGTTTCCCCTGGTCGGCTATCGTATAATTCAGATCTCTTTGTCTCAGATCTCTCTCCAGCCTAGTTTGCTGTCTGTTTCCACTTCTCTTTTCTTCAGCCGCTCCCTTCTATACCCTTGTGCACTATCCTGACTTCTCCTCCCGTCTGCTTACTTTGTGCCTTCCAATGCACAATGCAAACTACAGGTAGTGCTGCAGGGCCCACACCCTTTTACTTGCTTTACAGAGCAGCTCTGGAGCTGTTACAGTGCCCAGCTGCTGCAAGAAATCAGCTTGAATGCTTCAGGGGCTGGGGCATAGCCAACATGAGCCCCACACCGAAGGAGGGTGGAGGTGTTTAATGCGAACTAGGGGTCATCCAAGCGCCGCAAAAGGCAGCCATGCCCTGCACACCCCTTTTTTATTTTCATATGCAGACGAGGGTTGAAGCCAACTTTGACCCACTGCTTGGATGACATCACCATATGCAAATCCGTCTGCTGCAGGCCTTCCCCCAGGAATGCTTGCACTAGTAGTTGCATTTGGTTTGTTGTTTGGGGGTGCTTCAGTATTAGGCAGCCTTCTGCCCTCCCATGTTCATCTGAAAATATGTGTTCTCCCTGCAGTTGTTGTCCCCAGATGAGAGTTCCCTTGTGCTGCCTCAGTTGAATCTCCTTTACTTGACAGAGATGTGCATGAGCAGCGGCCCTCCCCAGCCCTATTCCAAATCATACTTATTTTGCATAGGAGATACCATGGTCATGAAGATTGTTCTCCCAGGGTGAGGTTCATTCATTGCATTTTGGGTATGCTGACCCCTGTGATTTCCCCAAATGTGGGAAACTCAACTGCATTATTTGTGGTAGTGGGGGACTGTGTTTGTGCTTTCCTCTGGTCAGCTCTGGTAAAAGTCAGATTTCTTTGTCTCAGATTTTCCTCTTGCCTTGTTCTTCTTTCGAGAGTTCCCTTGTGCTGCCTCAGTTGGATCTCCTTCACTTGACAGGGGGGTACCCGAGCAGCGACCCTCCCCAGCTCTAGCCCAACTCCTACTTACCTGCCAGGTGAGATACTATGATCATGAAGGTGCTTCTCCCAGGGCAAGGCTCACCCATTGCACTCTGGGTGTGCTGCTCCTGCGATTTCCCCAAATGTGGGAAACTTGACTGCATAATTTGTGTTTCCCCTGGTCGGCTCTCGTATAATTCAGATCTCTTTGTCTCAGGTCTCTCTCCAGCCTAGTTTGCTGTCTGTTTCCACTTCTCTTTTCTTCAGCCGCTCCCTTCTATACCCTTGTGCACTATCCTGACTTCTCCTCCCGTCTGCTTACTTTGTGCCTTCCAATGCACAATGCAAACTACAGGTAGTGCTGCAGGGCCCACACCCTTTTACTTGCCTTACAGAGCAGCTCTGGAGCTGTTAAAGTGCCCAGCTGCTGCAAGAAATCAGCTTGAATGCTTCAGGGGCTGGGGCATAGCCAACATGAGCCCCACACCGAAGGAGGGTGGAGGTGTTTAATGCAAACTAGGGGTCGGTCAAGCGCCGCAAAAGGCCACCATGCCCTGCACGCCCCTTTTCTGTTTTCATATGCAGACGAGGGTTGAAGCCAACTTTGACCCACTGCTTGGATGACATCACCATATGCAAATCCATCTGCGGCAGGCCTTCCCCCAGGAATGCTTGCACTAGTTGTTGCATTTGGTTTGTTGTTTGGGGGTGCTTCAGTATTAGTCAGCCTTCTGCTCCACCCTCCTTTGGTGTGGGGCTCATGTTGGCCATGTCCCATCCCCTGAAGCATTCAAGCAGATTTCTTGCAGCAGCTGGGCACTGTAACAGCTCCAGAGCTGCTCTGTAAGGCAAGTAAAAGGGTGTGGGCCCTGCAGCACTACCTGTAGTTTGCATTGTGCATTGGAAGGCACAAAGTAAGCAGACGGGAGGAGAAGTCAGGATAGTGCACAAGGGTATAGAAGGGAGCGGCTGAAGAAAAGAGAAGTGGAAACAGACAGCAAACTAGGCTGGAGAGAGATCTGAGACAAAGAGATCTGAATTATACGAGAGCCGACCAGGGGAAACACAAATTATGCAGTCAAGTTTCCCACATTTGGGGAAATCGCAGGGGCTGCACACCCAGAGTGCAATGGGTGAGCCTTGCCCTGGGAGAAGCACCTTCATGATCATAGTATCTCACCTGGCAGGTAAGTAGGAGTTGGGCTAGAGCTGGGGAGGGTCGCTGCTCGGGCACCCCCCTGTTAAGTGAAGGAGATCCAACTGAGGCAGCACAAGGGAACTCTCAAAAGAAGAACAAGGCTAGAGGAAGATCTGAAACAAAGAAATCTGACTTTTACCAGAGCTGACCAGAAGAAAACACAAACACAGTCCCCCACTACCACAAATAAAGCAGTCGAGTTTCCCACATTTGGGGAAATCACAGGGGTCAGCATACCCAAAATGCAATGAATGAACCTCACCTCGACTGCTTTATTTGTGGTAGTGGGGGACTGTGTTTGTGTTTTCTTCTGGTCAGCTCTGGTAAAAGTCAGATTTCTTTGTTTCAGATCTTCCTCTAGCCTTGTTCTTCTTTTGAGAGTTCCCTTGTGCTGCCTCAGTTGGATCTCCTTCACTTAACAGGGGGGTGCCCGAGCAGCGACCCTCCCCAGCTCTAGCCCAACTCATACTTACCTGCCAGGTGAGATACTATGATCATGAAGGTGCTTCTCCCAGGGCAAGGCTCACCCATTGCACTCTGGGTGTGCTGCCCCTGCGATTTCCCCAAATGTGGGAAACTTGACTGCATAATTTGTGTTTCCCCTGGTCGGCTATCGTATAATTCAGATCTCTTTGTCTCAGATCTCTCTCCAGCCTAGTTTGCTGTCTGTTTCCACTTCTCTTTTCTTCAGCCGCTCCCTTCTATACCCTTGTGCACTATCCTGACTTCTCCTCCCGTCTGCTTACTTTGTGCCTTCCAATGCACAATGCAAACTACAGGTAGTGCTGCAGGGCCCACACCCTTTTACTTGCTTTACAGAGCAGCTCTGGAGCTGTTACAGTGCCCAGCTGCTGCAAGAAATCAGCTTGAATGCTTCAGGGGCTGGGGCATAGCCAACATGAGCCCCACACCGAAGGAGGGTGGAGGTGTTTAATGCGAACTAGGGGTCATCCAAGCGCCGCAAAAGGCAGCCATGCCCTGCACACCCCTTTTTTATTTTCATATGCAGACGAGGGTTGAAGCCAACTTTGACCCACTGCTTGGATGACATCACCATATGCAAATCCGTCTGCTGCAGGCCTTCCCCCAGGAATGCTTGCACTAGTAGTTGCATTTGGTTTGTTGTTTGGGGGTGCTTCAGTATTAGGCAGCCTTCTGCCCTCCCATGTTCATCTGAAAATATGTGTTCTCCCTGCAGTTGTTGTCCCCAGATGAGAGTTCCCTTGTGCTGCCTCAGTTGAATCTCCTTTACTTGACAGAGATGTGCCTGAGCAGCGGCCCTCCCCAGCCCTATCCCAAATCATACTTATTTTGCATAGGAGATACCATGGTCATGAAGATTGTTCTCCCAGGGTGAGGTTCATTCATTGCACTCTGGGTATGCTGACCCCTGTGATTTCCCCAAATGTGGGAAACTCGACTGCATTATTTGTGGTAGTGGGGGACTGTGTTTGTGCTTTCCTCTGGTCAGCTCTGGTAAAAGTCAGATTTCTTTGTCTCAGATCTTCCTCTAGCCTTGTTCTTCTTTCGAGAGTTCCCTTGTGCTGCCTCAGTTGGATCTCCTTCACTTGACAGGGGGTGCCCGAGCAGCAATCCTCCACAGCTCTAGCCCAACTCCTACTTACCTGCCAGGTGAGATACTATGATCTTCACTGTTAGGGCAATCAGGATGTGGAATTCCCTGCCAGGGAAGGTGGTAATGGCGGACTCTGTAATTGGATTTAAAAAAGGAATGGATACATTTCTGAATGAAAAAGCTATCCAAGGTTATAATACTTAAAATATCAACATGGTTAATCCGGGGGTAACATGAGTTATAGTAGCTAACTAGTCATAAAACATTATTCAGAAAGTATGTAGAATCATCACAACTTAAAACAGGTTGAACACGATGGGCAATTTGCCTCTATTCAACCTCAAAAACTATGTTACCATATGTTACTATATTACTATGTTACTGTAGTATACAGAACACCACAATGTAATGAGCAGTGATAGTGAGCACTGATGAGGATACTAGAACTGACACTGAGCAGCAAGATGCAGCACTGGACTATTAGTAATGTACTGTAGTATGCTGAGCACCACAATGCAGCACAAGACAATGAGCAGTGATACTGAGCACTGATGAGGATACTACTGAGAACTGACACTGAGCAGGAGAGACACACTACTAGTATTACTGAGCAGCAATAAGTAACCACTGATACTGAGCACTGATATTGAGATTTCCACTGAGAGAACATAGCCACGTCCTCTCCGCTCTCTCTTCAATGCACGAGTAAAAATGGCGGCAACGCGCAGCTCTTTATATGGAATCCGAATCTCGCGAGAATCCGACAGCGGGATGATGACATTTTCCCTTGTTCAGGTTTTCCGAGTCAGGCAGGAACAACCGAGCCTGCCTCGGACCAGTGTAAACCACGTGGAGTTCGTCGGGAATTCGGTTCTCGGAGAACCGAACCCGCTCCTCTATATATACTATATTACTATGTTACTGTAGTATACAGAACACCACAATGCAATGAGCAGTGATAGTGAGCACTGATGAGGATACTAGAACTGACACTGAGCAGCAAGATGCAGCACTGGACTATTAGTAATGTACTGTAGTATGCTGAGCACCACAATGCAGCACAAGACAATGAGCAGTGATACTGAGCACTGATGAGGATACTACTGAGAACTGACACTGAGCAGGAGAGACACACTACTAGTATTACTGAGCAGCAATAAGTAACCACTGATACTGAGCACTGATATTGAGATTTCCACTGAGAGAACATAGCCACGTCCTCTCCGCTCTCTCTTCAATGCACGAGTAAAAATGGCAGCAACGCGCAGCTCTTTATATGGAATCCGAATCTCACGAGAATCTGACAGCGGGATGATGACATTTTCCCTTGTTCAGGTTTTCCGAGTCAGGCAGGAACAACCGAGCCTGCCTCGGACCAATGTAAACCACGTGGAGTTCGTGGGGAATTCGGTTCTCGGAGAACCGAACCCACTCCTCTCTACCTTATACCCATCAATTGTTTTTATTTTCAATCTAAGCCCCTGCAGTTTTCTGTAAGCATCTGCTTCGCTATGATGATCAACAAGTCACAAGGGCAAACACTCAGGGCTTGAGGCGTAGATCTTAGGACCAGCTGCTACAAGCATGGCAGAGGTGTCACTATCACTGGTGACACCCAGAGAGGTGGCGAGGGAGATTGTAATGCAGTGCGCGCAGATAAACAGCGCAATGGTAAAAAGGAGGCATGGTTTCATAGGTAGGGGCGTGGCCTGGTGGCCTGAATCTACATTTTGTTGCTCCGGGTGTCCCGGGGGTTGGGGGCTGCACCCGGGGACTAGTGTGTGAGCGGTGCTGGCTCCTGCACAGTGACAGGGCATGGCCACCCAGCATGACGCCTCCCTTCTTGACCATGCTGTAATTGCAGTCGCACTGCAGTTCAGCGTGATCATAAAAAATGGTGTAGGCTCCTGCTGGTGCAGACTGTAGAGAAAAGCTGCTGTGACCACGCCCCCTGTGTCTCCTCCATTGCAGACCCCATTTTGAAGCCTTGCCCCCGGACTAAGAGAAAAGAATGCCCTTGCGCACTATCCTGACTTCTCCTCCCGTCTGCTTAATTTGTGCCTTCCAACGCACAATGCGAACAACAGGTGGTGCTGCAGGGCCCACACACTTTTACTTGCCTTACAGAACAGCTCTGGAGCTGTTACAGTGCCCAGCTGCTGCAAGAAATCAGCTTGAATGCATCAGGGGATGGGGCATGGCCAACATGAGCCCCACACCAAAGGAGGGTGGGGGTGTTTAATGCGAACTAGGGGTCATCCAAGCACTGCAAAAGGCCGCCATGCCCTGCATGCCCCTTTTCTCTTTTCATATGCAGATGAGGGTTCCAGTCAACTTTAGCCCACTGCTTGGATTTACATCACCGTATGCAAATCCGTCTGCTGCAGACCTTCCCCCAGGAGTGCTTGTACTAGTTGTTGCATATGGGCCCTCATTCCGAGTCGTTCGCTCTGTAAATTTCATCGCATCGCAGTGAAATTCTGCTTAGTACGCATGCGCAATATTCGCACTGCGACTGCGCCAAGTAATTTTACAATGAAGAAAGTATTTTTACTCACGGATTTTTCTTCGCTCCGGCGATCGTAATGTGATTGACAGGAAATAGGTGTTACTGGGCGGAAACAGGCCGTTTTATGGGCGTGTGGGAAAAAACGCTACAGTTTCCGGAAAAAACGCAGGAGTGGCCGGAGAAACGGGGGAGTGTCTGGGCGAACTCTGGGAGTGTTTGTGACGTCAAACCAGGAACGACAAGCACTGAACTGATCGCAGATGCAGAGTAAGTCTGAAGCTACTCTGAAACTGCTAAGTAGTTTGTAATCGCAATATTGCGAATACATCGGTCGCAATTTTAAGAAGCTAAGATTCACTCCCAGTAGGCGGCGGCTTAGCGTGTGTAACTCTGCTAAAATCGCCTTGCGAGCGATCAACTCGGAATGAGGGCCATGGTTTGATATTTGATGGTGCTTCAGTATTAGGCAGCCTTCGCCCTCCCATGTTCATCTGAAAAGATGTGGTCTCCCTGCAGTTGTTGTCCCCAGATGAGAGTTCCCTTGTGCTGCCTCAGTTGAATCTCCTTTACTTGACAGAGATGTGCCTGAGCAGCGGCCCTCACCAGCCCTATCCCAAATCATACTTATTTTGCATAGGAGATACCATGGTCATGAAGATTGTTCTCCCAGGGTTAGGTTCATTCATTGCATTCTGGGTATGCTGACCCCTGTGATTTTCCCAAATGTGGGAAACTCGACTGCATTATTTGTGGTAGTGGGGGACTGTGTTTGTGCTTTCCTCTGGTCAGCTCTGGTAAAAGTCAGATTTCTTTGTCTCAGATCTTCCTCTAGCCTTGTTCTTCTTTCGAGAGTTCCCTGGTGCTGCTTCAGTTGGATCTCCTTCACTTCACAGGGGGGAACCCGAGCAGCGACCCTCCCCAGCTCTAGCCCAACTCCTACTTACCTGCCAGGTGAGATACTATGATCATGAAGGTGCTTCTCCCAGGGCAAGGCTCAACCATTGCACTCTGGGTGTGCTGCTCCTGCGATTTCCCCAAATGTGGGAAACTTGACTGCATAATTTGTGTTTCCCCTCGTCGGCTCTCGTATAATTCAGATCTCTTTGTCTCAGGTCTCTCTCCAGCCTAGTTTGCTGTCTGTTTCCACTTCTCTTTTCTTGAGCCGCTCCCTTCTATGCCCTTGCGCACTATCCTGACTTCTCCCGTCTGCTTACTTCGTGCCTTCCAACGCACAATGCGAACTACAGGTAGTGCTGCAGGGCCCACACCCTTTTACTTGCCTTACAGAGTAGCTCTGGAGCAGTTACAGTGCCCAGCTGCTGCAAGAAATCAGCTTTAATGCTTCAGGGGCTGGGGCATAGCCAACATGAGCCCCACACCGAAGGAGGGAGGAGGTGTGTAATGCAAACTAGGGGTCATCCAAGCGCTGCAAAAGGCCGCCATGCCCTGCACGCCCCTTTTCTCTTTTCATATGCAGACGAGGGTTGAAGCCAACTTTGACCCACTGCTTGGATGACATCACCATATGCAAATCCATCTGCTGCAGGCCTTCCCCCAGGAATGCTTGCACTAGTTGTTGCATTTGGTTTGTTGTTTGGGGGTGCTTCAGTATTAGGCAGCCTTCTGCCCTCACATGTTCATCTGAAAATATGTGTTCTCCCTGCAGTTGTTGTCCCCAGATGAGAGTTCCCTTGTGCTGCCTCAGTTGAATCTCCTTTACTTGACAGAGATGTGCCTGAGCAGCGGCCCTCCCCAGCCCTATCCCAAATCATACTTATTTTGCATAGGCGATACCATGGTCATGAAGATTGTTCTCCCAGGGTGAGGTTCATTCATTGCATTCTGGGTATGCTGACCCCTGTGATTTCCCCAAATGTGGGAAACTCGACTGCATTATTTGTGGTAGTGGGGGACTGTGTTTGTGCTTTCCTCTGGCCAGCTCTGGAAAAAGTCAGATTTCTTTGTCTCAGATCTTCCTCTAGCCTTGTTCTTCTTTCGAGAGTTCCCTTGTGCTGCCTCAGTTGGATCTCTTTCACTTGACAGGGGGGTGCCCGAACAGCGACCCTCCCCAGCTCTAGCCCAACTCCTACTTACCTGCCAGGTGAGATACTATGATCATGAAGGTGCTTCTCCCAGGGCAAGGCTCACCCATTGCACTCTGGGTGTGCTGCCCCTGCGATTTCCCCAAATGTGGGAAACTTGACTGCATAATTTGTGTTTCCCTTGGTCGGCTCTCGTATAATTCAGATCTCTTTGTCTCAGGTCTCTCTCCAGCCTAGTTTGCTGTCTGTTTCCACTTCTCTTTTCTTCAGCCGCTCCCTTCTATACCCTTGTGCACTATCCTGACTTCTCCTCCCGTCTGCTTACTTTGTGCCTTCCAATGCACAATGCAAACTACAGGTAGTGCTGCAGGGCCCACACCCTTTTACTTGCCTTACAGAGCAGCTCTGGAGCTGTTACAGTGCCCAGCTGCTGCAAGAAATCAGCTTGAATGCTCCAGGGGATGGGGCATGGCCAACATGAGCCCCACACCAAAGGAGGGTGGAGGTGTTTAATGCGAACTAGGGGTCATCCAAGCACCGCAAAAGGCCGCCATGCCCTGCACGCCCCTTTTCTCTTTTCATATGCAGATGAGGGTTGAAGCCAACTTTGACCCACTGCTTGGATGACATCACCGTATGCAAATCCGTCTTCTGCAGAACTTCCCCCAGGAATGCTTGCACTAGTTGTTGCATTTGGTTTGTTGTTTGGGGGTGCTTCAGTATTAGGCAGCCTTCTGCCCTCCCATGTTCATCTGAAAATATGTGTTCTCCCTGCAGTTGTTGTCCCCAGATGAGAGTTCCCTTGTGCTGCCTCAGTTAAATCTCCTTTACTTGACAGAGATGTGCATGAGCAGCGGCCCTCCCCAGCCCTATTCCAAATCATACTTATTTTGCATAGGAGATACCATGGTCATGAAGATTTTTCTCCCAGGGTGAGGTTCATTCATTGCATTTTGGGTATGCTGACCCCTGTGATTTCCCCAAATGTGGGAAACTCAACTGCATTATTTGTGGTAGTGGGGGACTGTGTTTGTGCTTTCCTCTGGTCAGCTCTGGTAAAAGTCAGATTTCTTTGTCTCAGATTTTCCTCTAGCCTTGTTCTTCTTTCGAGAGTTCCCTTGTGCTGCCTTAATTGGATCTCCTTCACTTTACAGGGGGGTACCCTAGCAGCGACCCTCCCCAGCTCTAGCCCAACTCCTACTTACCTGCCAGGTGAGATACTATGATCATGAAGGTGCTTCTCCCAGGGCAAGGCTAACCCATTGCACTCTGGGTGTGCTGCTCCTGCGATTTCCCCAAATGTGGGAAACTTGACTGTATAATTTGTGTTTCCCCTGGTCGGCTCTCGTATAATTCAGATCTCTTTGTCTCAGGTCTCTCTCCAGCCTAGTTTGCTGTCTGTTTCCACTTCTCTTTTCTTGAGCCGCTTACTTCTATGCCCTTGCGCACTATCCTGACTTCTCCTCCTGTCTGCTTACTTTGTGCCTTCCAACGCACAATGCGAACTACAGGTAGTGCTGCAGGGCCCACACCCTTTTACTTGCCTTACAGAGCAGCTCTGGAGCTGTTACAGTGCCCAGCTGCTGCAAGAAATCAGCTTGAATGCTTCAGGGGCTGGGGCATAGCCAACATGAGCCCCACACCAAAGGAGGGTGGAGGTGTTTAATGCAAACTAGGGGTCAGCCAAGCGCCGCAAAAGGCCACCATGCCCTGCACGCCCCTTTTCTCTTTTCATATGCAGACGAGGGTTGAAGCCAACTTTGACCCACTGCTTGGATGACATCACCATATGCAAATCCATCTGCGGCAGGCCTTCCCCCAGGAATGCTTGCACTAGTTGTTGCATTTGGTTTGTTGTTTGGGGGTGCTTCAGTATTAGGCAGTCCTCTGCCCTCCCATGTTCATCTGAAAATATATGTTCTCCCTGCAGTTGTTGTCCCAAGATGAGAGTTCCCTTGTGCTGCCTCAGTTGAATCTCCTTTACTTGACAGAGATGTGCATGAGCAGCGGCCCTCCCCAGCCCTATTCCAAATCATACTTATTTTGCATAGGAGATACCATGGTCATGAAGATTTTTCTCCCAGGGTGAGGTTCATTCATTGCATTTTGGGTATGCTGACCCCTGTGATTTCCCCAAATGTGGGAAACTTGACTGCATTATTTGTGGTAGTGGGAGACTGTGTTTGTGCTTTCCTCTGGTCAGCTCTGGTAAAAGTCAGATTTCTTTGTCTCAGATCTTCCTCTAGCCTTGTTCTTCTTTCGAGAGTTCCCTGGTGCTGCCTCAGTTGGATCTCCTTCACTTCACAGGGGGGAACCCGAGCAGCGACCCTCCCCAGCTCTAGCCCAACTCCTACTTACCTGCCAGGTGAGATACTATGATCATGAAGGTGCTTCTCCCAGGGCAAGGCTCAACCATTGCACTCTGGGTGTGCTGCTCCTGCGATTTCCCCAAATGTGGGAAACGTGACTGCATAATTTGTGTTTCCCCTCGTCGGCTCTCGTATAATTCAGATCTCTTTGTCTCAGGTCTCTCTCCAGCCTAGTTTGCTGTCTGTTTCCACTTCTCTTTTCTTGAGCCGCTCCCTTCTATGCCCTTGCGCACTATCCTGACTTCTCCCGTCTGCTTACTTCGTGCCTTCCAACGCACAATGCGAACTACAGGTAGTGCTGCAGGGCCCACACCCTTTTACTTGCCTTACAGAGTAGCTCTGGAGCAGTTACAGTGCCCAGCTGCTGCAAGAAATCAGCTTGAATGCTTCAGGGGCTGGGGCATAGCCAACATGAGCCCCACACCGAAGGAGGGTGGAGGTGTGTAATGCGAACTAGGGGTCATCCAAGCGCTGCAAAAGGCCGCCATGCCCTGCACGCCCCTTTTCTCTTTTCATATGCAGACGAGGGTTGAAGCCAACTTTGACCCACTGCTTGGATGACATCACCATATGCAAATCCATCTGCTGCAGGCCTTCCCCCAGGAATGCTTGCACTAGTTGTTGCATTTGGTTTGTTGTTTGGGGGTGCTTCAGTATTAGGCAGCCTTCTGCCCTCCCATGTTCATCTGAAAATATATGTTCTCCCTGCAGTTGTTGTCCCAAGATGAGAGTTCCCTTGTGCTGCCTCAGTTGAATCTCCTTTACTTGACAGAGATGTGCCTGAGCAGCGGCCCTCCCCAGCCCTATCCCAAATCATACTTATTTTGCATAGGCGATACCATGGTCATGAAGATTGTTCTCCCAAGGTGAGGTTCATTCATTGCATTCTGGGTATGCTGACCCCTGTGATTTCCCCAAATTTGGGAAACTCGACAGCATTATTTGTGGTAGTGGGGGACTGTGTTTGTGCTTTCCTCTGGTCAGCTCTGGAAAAAGTCAGATTTCTTTGTCTCAGATCTTCCTCTAGCCTTGTTCTTCTTTCGAGAGTTCCCTTGTGCTACCTCAGTTGGATCTCTTTCACTTGACAGGGGGGTGCCCGAACAGCGACCCTCCCCAGCTCTAGCCCAACTCCTACTTACCTGCCAGGTGAGATACTATGATTATGAAGGTGCTTCTCCCAGGGCAAGGCTCACCCATTGCACTCTGGGTGTGCTGCCCCTGCGATTTCCCTAAATGTGGGAAACTTGACTGCATAATTTGTGTTTCCCCTGGTCGGCTCTCGTATAATTCAGATCTCTTTGTCTCAGGTCTCTCTCCAGCCTAGTTTGCTGTCTGTTTCCACTTCTCTTTTCTTGAGCCGCTCCCTTCTATGCCCTTGCGCACTATCCTGACTTCTCCTCCTGTCTGCTTACTTTGTGCCTTCCAACGCACAATGCGATCTACAGGTAGTGCTGCAGGGCCCAGACCCTTTTACTTGCCTTACAGAGCAGCTCTGGAGCTGTTACAGTGCCCAGCTGCTGCAAGAAATCAGCTTGAATGCTTCAGGGGCTGGGGCATAGCCAACATGAGCCCCACACCAAAGGAGGGTGGAGGTGTTTAATGCAAACTAGGGGTCAGCCAAGCGCCGCAAAAGGCCACCATGCCCTGCACGCCCCTTTTCTCTTTTCATATGCAGACGAGGGTTGAAGCCAACTTTGACCCACTGCTTGGATGACATCACCATATGCAAATCCCTCTGCGGCAGGCCTTCCCCCAGGAATGCTTGCACTAGTTGTTGCATTTGGTTTGTTGTTTGGGGGTGCTTCAGTATTAGGCAGCCGTCTGCCCTCCCATGTTCATCTGAAAATATGTGTTCTCCCTGCAGTTGTTGTCCCTAGATGAGAGTTCCCTTGTGCTGCCTCAGTTGAATCTCCTTAACTTGACAGAGATGTGCCTGAGCAGCGGCCCTCCCCAGCTCTATCCCAAATCATACTTATTTTGCATAGGAGATACCATGGTCATGAAGATTATTCTCCCAGGGTGAGGTTCATTCATTGCATTCTGGGTATGCTGACCCCTGTGATTTCCCCAAATGTGGGAAACTCGACTGCTTTATTTGTGGTAGTGGGGGACTGTGTTTGTGTTTTCCTCTGGTCAGCTCTGGTAAAAGTCAGATTTCTTTGTTTCAGAGCCTTGTTCTTCTTTTGAGAGTTCCCTTGTGCTGCCTCAGTTGGATCTCCTTCACTTGACAGGGGGGTGCCCGAGCAGAGACCCTCCCCAGCTCTAGCCCAACTCCTACTTACCTGCCAGGTGAGATACTATGATCATGAAGGTGCTTCTCCCAGGGCAAGGCTCACCCATTGCACTCTGGGTGTGCTGCCCCTGCGATTTCCCCAAATGTGGGAAACTTGACTGCATAATTTGTGTTTCCCCTGGTCGGCTCTCGTATAATTCAGATCTCTTTGTCTCAGGTCTCTCTCCAGCCTAGTTTGCTGTCTGTTTCCACTTCTCTTTTCTTCAGCCGCTCCCTTCTATACCCTTGTGCACTATCCTGACTTCTCCTCCCGTCTGCTTACTTTGTGCCTTCCAATGCACAATGCAAACTACAGGTAGTGCTGCAGGGCCCACACCCTTTTACTTGCCTTACAGAGCAGCTCTGGAGCTGTTACAGTGCCCAGCTGCTGCAAGAAATCTGCTTGAATGCTTCAGGGGATGGGGCATGGCCAACATGAGCCCCACACCAAAGGAGGGTGGAGGTGTTTAATGCGAACTAGGGGTCATCCAAGCACCGCAAAAGGCCGCCATGCCCTGCACGCCCCTTTTCTCTTTTCATATGCAGATGAGGGTTGAAGCCAACTTTGACCCACTGCTTGTATGACATCACCGTATGCAAATCCGTCTTCTGCAGAACTTCCCCCAGGAATGCTTGCACTAGTTGTTGCATTTGGTTTGTTGTTTGGGGGTGCTTCAGTATTAGGCAGCCTTCTGCCCTCCCATGTTCATCTGAAAATATGTGTTCTCCCTGCAGTTGTTGTCCCCAGATGAGAGTTCCCTTGTGCTGCCTCAGTTGAATATCCTTTACTTGACAGAGATGTGCATGAGCAGCGGCCCTCCCCAGCCCTATTCCAAATCATACTTATTTTGCATAGGAGATACCATGGTCATGAAGATTGTTCTCCCAGGGTGAGGTTCATTCATTGCATTTTGGGTATGCTGACCCCTGTGATTTCCCCAAATGTGGGAAACTCAACTGCATTATTTGTGGTAGTGGGGGACTGTGTTTGTGCTTTCCTCTGGTCAGCTCTGGTAAAAGTCAGATTTCTTTGTCTCAGATTTTCCTCTTGCCTTGTTCTTCTTTCGAGAGTTCCCTTGTGCTGCCTCAGTTGGATCTCCTTCACTTGACAGGGGGGTACCCGAGCAGCGACCCTCCCCAGCTCTAGCCCAACTCCTACTTACCTGCCAGGTGAGATACTATGATCATGAAGGTGCTTCTCCCAGGGCAAGGCTCACCCATTGCACTCTGGGTGTGCTGCTCCTGCGATTTCCCCAAATGTGGGAAACTTGACTGCATAATTTGTGTTTCCCCTGGTCGGCTCTCGTATAATTCAGATCTCTTTGTCTCAGGTCTCTCTCCAGCCTAGTTTGCTGTCTGTTTCCACTTCTCTTTTCTTCAGCCGCTCCCTTCTATACCCTTGTGCACTATCCTGACTTCTCCTCCCGTCTGCTTACTTTGTGCCTTCCAATGCACAATGCAAACTACAGGTAGTGCTGCAGGGCCCACACCCTTTTACTTGCCTTACAGAGCAGCTCTGGAGCTGTTAAAGTGCCCAGCTGCTGCAAGAAATCAGCTTGAATGCTTCAGGGGCTGGGGCATAGCCAACATGAGCCCCACACCGAAGGAGGGTGGAGGTGTTTAATGCAAACTAGGGGTCGGTCAAGCGCCGCAAAAGGCCACCATGCCCTGCACGCCCCTTTTCTGTTTTCATATGCAGACGAGGGTTGAAGCCAACTTTGACCCACTGCTTGGATGACATCACCATATGCAAATCCATCTGCGGCAGGCCTTCCCCCAGGAATGCTTGCACTAGTTGTTGCATTTGGTTTGTTGTTTGGGGGTGCTTCAGTATTAGTCAGCCTTCTGCTCCACCCTCCTTTGGTGTGGGGCTCATGTTGGCCATGTCCCATCCCCTGAAGCATTCAAGCAGATTTCTTGCAGCAGCTGGGCACTGTAACAGCTCCAGAGCTGCTCTGTAAGGCAAGTAAAAGGGTGTGGGCCCTGCAGCACTACCTGTAGTTTGCATTGTGCATTGGAAGGCACAAAGTAAGCAGACGGGAGGAGAAGTCAGGATAGTGCACAAGGGTATAGAAGGGAGCGGCTGAAGAAAAGAGAAGTGGAAACAGACAGCAAACTAGGCTGGAGAGAGATCTGAGACAAAGAGATCTGAATTATACGAGAGCCGACCAGGGGAAACACAAATTATGCAGTCAAGTTTCCCACATTTGGGGAAATCGCAGGGGCTGCACACCCAGAGTGCAATGGGTGAGCCTTGCCCTGGGAGAAGCACCTTCATGATCATAGTATCTCACCTGGCAGGTAAGTAGGAGTTGGGCTAGAGCTGGGGAGGGTCGCTGCTCGGGCACCCCCCTGTTAAGTGAAGGAGATCCAACTGAGGCAGCACAAGGGAACTCTCAAAAGAAGAACAAGGCTAGAGGAAGATCTGAAACAAAGAAATCTGACTTTTACCAGAGCTGACCAGAAGAAAACACAAACACAGTCCCCCACTACCACAAATAAAGCAGTCGAGTTTCCCACATTTGGGGAAATCACAGGGGTCAGCATACCCAAAATGCAATGAATGAACCTCACCTCGACTGCTTTATTTGTGGTAGTGGGGGACTGTGTTTGTGTTTTCTTCTGGTCAGCTCTGGTAAAAGTCAGATTTCTTTGTTTCAGATCTTCCTCTAGCCTTGTTCTTCTTTTGAGAGTTCCCTTGTGCTGCCTCAGTTGGATCTCCTTCACTTAACAGGGGGGTGCCCGAGCAGCGACCCTCCCCAGCTCTAGCCCAACTCATACTTACCTGCCAGGTGAGATACTATGATCATGAAGGTGCTTCTCCCAGGGCAAGGCTCACCCATTGCACTCTGGGTGTGCTGCCCCTGCGATTTCCCCAAATGTGGGAAACTTGACTGCATAATTTGTGTTTCCCCTGGTCGGCTATCGTATAATTCAGATCTCTTTGTCTCAGATCTCTCTCCAGCCTAGTTTGCTGTCTGTTTCCACTTCTCTTTTCTTCAGCCGCTCCCTTCTATACCCTTGTGCACTATCCTGACTTCTCCTCCCGTCTGCTTACTTTGTGCCTTCCAATGCACAATGCAAACTACAGGTAGTGCTGCAGGGCCCACACCCTTTTACTTGCCTTACAGAGCAGCTCTTGAGCTGTTACAGTGCCCAGCTGCTGCAAGAAATCTGCTTGAAAGCTTCAGGGGATGGGGCATGGCCAACATGAGCCCCACACCAAAGCAGGGTGCAGCAGAAGGCTGCCTAATACTGAAGCACCCCCAAACAACAAACCAAATGCAACAACTAGTGCAAGCATTCCTGGGGGAAGGCCTGCCGCAGATGGATTTGCATATGGTGATGTCATCCAAGCAGTGGGTCAAAGTTGGCTTCAACCCTCATCTGCATATGAAAACAGAAAAGGGGCGTGCAGGGCATGGTGGCCTTTTGCGGCGCTTGACTGACCCCTAGTTTGCATTAAACACCTCCACCCTCCTTCGGTGTGGGGCTGATGTTGGCTATGCCCCAGCCCCTGAAGCATTCAAGCTGATTTCTTGCAGCAGCTGGGCACTGTAACAGCTCCAGAGCTGCTCTGTAAGGCAAGTAAAAGGGTGTGGGCCCTGCAGCACTACCTGTAGTTTGCATTGTGCATTGGAAGGCACAAAGTAAGCAGACGGGAGGAGAAGTCAGGATAGTGCACAAGGGTATAGAAGGGAGCGGCTGAAGAAAAGAGAAGTGGAAACAGACAGCAAACTAGGCTGGAGAGAGACCTGAGACAAAGAGATCTGAATTATACGAGAGCCGACGAGGGGAAACACAAATTATGCAGTCAAGTTTCCCACATTTGGGGAAATCGCAGGAGCAGCACACCCAGAGTACAATGGGTGAGCCTTGCCCTGGGAGAAGCACCTTAATGATCATAGTATCTCACCTGGCAGGTAAGTAGGAGTTGGGCTAGAGCTGGGGAGGGTCGCTGCTCGGGTACCCCCCTGTAAAGTGAAGGAGATCCAACAAAGGCAGCACAAGGGAACTCTCGAAAGAAGAACAAGGCTAGAGGAAAATGTGAGACAAAGAAATCTGACTTTTACTAGAGCTGACCAGAGGAAAGCACAAACACAGTCCCCCACTACCACAAATAATGCAGTTGAGTTTCCCACATTTGGGGAAATCACAGGGGTCAGCATACCCAAAATGCAATGAATGAACCTCACCCTGGGAGAAAAATCTTCATGACCATGGTATCTCCTATGCAAAATAAGTATGATTTGGAATAGGGCTGGGGAGGGCCGCTGCTCATGCACATCTCTGTCAAGTAAAGGAGATTCAACTGAGGCAGCACAAGGGAACTCTCATCTGGGGACAACAACTGCAGGGAGAACATATATTTTCAGATGAACATGGGAGGGCAGAAAGCTGCCTAATACTGAAGCACCCCCAAACAACAAACCAAATGCAACAACTAGTGCAAGCATTCCTGGGGGAAGGCCTGCCGCAGATGGATTTGCATATGGTGATGTCATCCAAGCAGTGGGTCAAAGTTGGCTTCAACCCTCGTCTGCATATGAAAAGAGAAAAGGGGCGTGCAGGGCATGGTGGCCTTTTGCGGCACTTGGCTGACCCCTAGTTTGCATTAAACACCTCCACCCTCCTTTGGTGTGGGGCTCATGTTGGCTATGCCCCAGCCCCTGAAGCATTCAAGCTGATTTCTTGCAGCAGCTGGGCACTGTAACAGCTCCAGAGCTGCTCTGTAAGGCAAGTAAAAGGGTGTGGGCCCTGCAGCACTACCTGTAGTTCGCATTGTGCGTTGGAAGGCACAAAGTAAGCAGACAGGAGGAGAAGTCAGGATAGTGCGCAAGGGCATAGAAGGGAGCGGCTCAAGAAAAGAGAAGTGGAAACAGACAGCAAACTAGGCTGGAGAGAGACCTGAGACAAAGAGATCTGAATTATACGAGAGCCGACCAGGGGAAACACAAATTATGCAGTCAAGTTTCCCACATTTGGGGAAATCGCAGGAGCAGCACACCTAGAGTGCAATGGGTGAGCCTTGCCCTGGGAGAAGCACCTTCATGATCATAGTATCTCACCTGGCAGGTAAGTAGGAGTTGGGCTAGAGCTGGGGAGGATCGCTGCTCGGGTACCCCCCTGTAAACTGAAGGAGATCCAACTGAGGCAGCACAAGGGAACTCTCGAAAGAAGAACAAGGCTAGAGGAAAATCTGAGACAAAGAAATCTGACTTTTACCAGAGCTGACCAGAGGAAAGCACAAACACAGTCCCCCACTACCACAAATAATGCAGTCAAGTTTCCCACATTTGGGGAAATCACAGGGGTCAGCATACCCAAAATGCAATGAATGAACCTCACCCTGGGAGAACAATCTTCATGACCATGGTATCTCCTATGCAAAATAAGTATGATTTGGAATAGGGCTGGGGAGGGCCGCTGCTCATGCACATCTCTGTCAAGTAAAGGAGATTCAACTGAGGCAGCACAAGGGAACTCTCATCTGGGGACAACAACTGCAGGGAGAACACATATTTTCAGATGAACATGGGAGGGCAGAAGGCTGCCTAATACTGAAGCACCCCCAAACAACAAACCAAATGCAACAACTAGTGCAAGCATTCCTGGGGGAAGTTCTGCAGAAGACGGATTTGCATACGGTGATGTCATCCAAGCAGTGGGTCAAAGTTGGCTTCAACCCTCATCTGCATATGAAAAGAGAAAAGGAGCGTGCAGGGCATGGCGGCCTTTTGCGGTGCTTGGATGACCCCTAGTTCGCATTAAACACCTCCACCCTCCTTTGGTGTGGGGCTCATGTTGGCCATGCCCCATCCCCTGAAGCATTCAAGCTGATTTCTTGCAGCAGCTGGGCACTGTAACATCTCCAGAGCTGCTCTGTAAGGCAAGTAAAAGGGTGTGGGCCCTGCAGCACTACCTGTAGTTTGCATTGTGCATTGGAAGGCACAAAGTAAGCAGACGGGAGGAGAAGTCAGGATAGTGCACAAGGGTATAGAAGGGAGCGGCTGAAGAAAAGAGAAGTGGAAACAGACAGCAAACTAGGTTGGAGAGAGACCTGAGACAAAGAGATCTGAATTACACGAGAGCCGACCAGGGGAAACACAAATTATGCAGTCAAGTTTCCCACATTTGGGGAAATCGCAGGGGCAGCACACCCAGAGTGCAATGGGTGAGCCTTGCCCTGGGAGAAGCACCTTCATGATCATAGTATCTCACCTGGCAGGTAAGTAGGAGTTGGGCTAGAGCTGGGGAGGGTCTCTGCTTGGGCACCCCCCTGTCAAGTGAAGGAGATCCAACTGAGGCAGCACAAGGGAACTCTCGAAAGAAGAACAAGGCTAGAGGAAGATCTGAACAAAGAAATCTGACTTTTACCAGAGCTGACCAGAGGAAAACACAAACACAGTCCCCCACTACCACAAATAAAGCAGTCGAGTTTCCCACATTTGGGGAAATCACAGGGGTCAGCATACCCATAATGCAATGAATGAACCTCACCCTGGGAGAATAATCTTCATGACCATGGTATCTCCTATGCAAAATAAGTATGATTTGGGATAGAGCTGGGGAGGGCCGCTGCTCAGGCACATCTCTGTCAAGTAAAGGAGATTCAACTGAGGCAGCACAAGGGAACTCTCATCTGGGGACAACAACTGCAGGGAGAACACATATTTTCAGATGAACATGGGAGGGCAGAAGGCTGCCTAATACTGAAGCACCCCCAAACAACAAACCAAATGCAACAACTAGTGCAAGCATTCCTGGGGGAAGTTCTGCAGAAGACGGATTTGCATACGGTGATGTCATCCAAGCAGTGGGTCAAAGTTGGCTTCAACCCTCATCTGCATATGAAAAGAGAAAAGGGGCGTGCAGGGCATGGCGGCCTTTTGCGGTGCTTGGATGACCCCTAGTTCGCATTAAACACCTCCACCCTCCTTTGGTGTGGGGCTCATGTTGGCCATGCCCCATCCCCTGAAGCATTCAAGCTGATTTCTTGCAGCAGCTGGGCACTGTAACAGCTCCAGAGCTGCTCTGTAAGGCAAGTAAAAGGGTGTTGGCCCTGCAGCACTACCTGTAGTTTGCATTGTGCATTGGAAGGCACAAAGTAAGCAGACGGGAGGAGAAGTCAGGATAGTGCACAAGGGTATAGAAGGGAGCGGCTGAAGAAAAGAGAAGTGGAAACAGACAGCAAACTAGGCTGGAGAGAGACCTGAGACAAAGAGATCTGAATTATACGAGAGCCGACCAGGGGAAACACAAATTATGCAGTCAAGTTTCCCACATTTGGGGAAATCACAGGAGCAGCACACCCAGAGTACAATGGGTGAGCCTTGCCCTGGGAGAAGCACCTTCATGATCATAGTATCTCACCTGGCAGGTAAGTAGGAGTTGGGCTAGAGCTGGGGAGGGTCGCTGCTCGGGTACCCCCCTGTAAAGTGAAGGAGATCCAACTGAGGCAGCACAAGGGAACTCTCGAAAAAAGAACAAGGCTAAAGGAAAATCTGAGACAAAGAAATCTGACTTTTACCAGAGCTGACCAGAGGAAAGCACAAACACAGTCTCCCACTACCACAAATAATGCAGTCAAGTTTCCCACATTTGGGGAAATCACAGGGGTCAGCATACCCAAAATGCAATGAATGAACCTCACCCTGGGTGAAAAATCTTCATGACCATGGTATCTCCTATGCAAAATAAGTATGATTTGGAATAGGGCTGGGGAGGGCCGCTGCTCATGCACATCTCTGTCAAGTAAAGGAGATTCAACTGAGGCAGCACAAGGGAACTCTCATCTTGGGACAACAACTGCAGGGAGAACATATATTTTCAGATGAACATGGGAGGGCAGAAGGCTGCCTAATACTGAAGCACCCCCAAACAACAAACCAAATGCAACAACTAGTGCAAGCATTCCTGGGGGAAGGCCTGCCGCAGATGGATTTGCATATGGTGATGTCATCCAAGCAGTGGGTCAAAGTTGGCTTCAACCCTCGTCTGCATATGAAAAGAGAAAAGGGGCGTGCAGGGCATGGTGGCCTTTTGCGGCGCTTGGCTGACCCCTAGTTTGCATTAAACACCTCCACCCTCCTTTGGTGTGGGGCTCATGTTGGCTATGCCCCAGCCCCTGAAGCATTCAAGCTGATTTCTTGCAGCAGCTGGGCACTGTAACAGCTCCAGAGCTGCTCTGTAAGGCAAGTAAAAGGGTGTGGGCCCTGCAGCACTACCTGTAGTTTGCATTGTGCATTGGAAGGCACAAAGTAAGCAGACGGGAGGAGAAGTCAGGATAGTGCACAAGGGTATAGAAGGGAGCGGCTGAAGAAAAGAGAAGTGGAAACAGACAGCAAACTAGGCTGGAGAGAGACCTGAGACAAAGAGATCTGAATTATACGAGAGCCGACGAGGGGAAACACAAATTATGCAGTCAAGTTTCCCACATTTGGGGAAATCGCAGGAGCAGCACACCCAGAGTGCAATGGTTGAGCCTTGCCCTGGGAGAAGCACCTTCATGATCATAGTATCTCACCTGGCAGGTAAGTAGGAGTTGGGCTAGAGCTGGGGAGGGTCGCTGCTCGGGTTCCCCCCTGTGAAGTGAAGGAGATCCAACTGAGGCAGCACCAGGGAACTCTCGAAAGAAGAACAAGGCTAGAGGAAGATCTGAGACAAAGAAATCTGACTTTTACCAGAGCTGACCAGAGGAAAGCACAAACACAGTCCCCCACTACCACAAATAATGCAGTCGAGTTTCCCACATTTGGGAAAATCACAGGGGTCAGCATACCCAGAATGCAATGAATGAACCTCACCCTGGGAGAACAATCTTCATGACCATGGTATCTCCTATGCAAAATAAGTATGATTTGGGATAGGGCTGGTGAGGGCAGCTGCTCAGGCACATCTCTGTCAAGTAAAGGAGATTCAACTGAGGCAGCACAAGTGAACTCTCATCTGGGGACAACAACTGCAGGGAGACCACATCTTTTCAGATGAACATGGGAGGGCGGAAGGCTGCCTAATACTGAAGCACCATCAAATATCAAACCATATGCAACAACTAGTACAAGCACTCCTGGGGGAAGGTCTGCAGCAGACGGATTTGCATACGGTGATGTTATCCAAGCAGTGGGCCAAAGTTGACTGGAACCCTCATCTGCATATGAAAAGAGAAAAGGGGCATGCAGGGCATGGCGGCCTTTTGCAGTGCTTGGATGACCCCTAGTTCGCATTAAACACCTCCCCCCTCCTTTGGTGTGGGGCTCATGTTGGCCATGCCCCATCCCCTGAAGCATTCAAGCTGATTTCTTGCAGCAGCTGGGCACTGTAACAGCTCCAGAGCTGCTCTGTAAGGCAAGTAAAAGGGTGTTGGCCCTGCAGCACTACCTGTAGTTTGCATTGTGCATTGGAAGGCACAAAGTAAGCAGACGGGAGGAGAAGTCAGGATAGTGCACAAGGGTATAGAAGGGAGCGGCTGAAGAAAAGAGAAGTGGAAACAGACAGCAAACTAGGCTGGAGAGAGACCTGAGACAAATAGATCTGAATTATACGAGAGCCGACCAGGGGAAACACAAATTATGCAGTCAAGTTTCCCACATTTGGGGAAATCGCAGGGGCAGCACACCCAGAGTGCAATGGGTGAGCCTTGCCCTGGGAGAAGCACCTTCATGATCATAGTATCTCACCTGGCAGGTAAGTAGGAGTTGGGCTAGAGCTGGGGAGGGTCGCTGTTCGGGCACCCCCCTGTCAAGTGAAAGAGATCCAACTGAGGCAGCACAAGGGAACTCTCGAAAGAAGAACAAGGCTAGAGGAAGATCTGAGACAAAGAAATCTGACTTTTACCAGAGCTGACCAGAGGAAAGCACAAACACAGTCCCCCACTACCACAAATAATGCAGTCGAGTTTCCCACATTTGGGAAAATCACAGGGGTCAGCATACCCAGAATGCAATGAATGAACCTCACCCTGGGAGAACAATCTTCATGACCATGGTATCTCCTATGCAAAATAAGTATGATTTGGGATAGGGCTGGTGAGGGCCGCTGCTCAGGCACATCTCTGTCAAGTAAAGGAGATTCAACTGAGGCAGCACAAGGGAACTCTCATCTGGGGACAACAACTGCAGGGAGACCACATCTTTTCAGATGAACATGGGAGGGCGGAAGGCTGCCTAATACTGAAGCACCATCAAATATCAAACCATATGCAACAACTAGTACAAGCACTCCTTGGGGAAGGTCTGCAGCAGACGGATTTGCATACGGTGATGTTATCCAAGCAGTGGGCCAAAGTTGACTGGAACCCTCATCTGCATATGAAAAGAGAAAAGGGGCATGCAGGGCATGGCGGCCTTTTGCAGTGCTTGGATGACCCCTAGTTCGCATTAAACACCCCCACCCTCCTTTGGTGTGGGGCTCATGTTGGCCATGCCCCATCCCCTGAAGCATTCAAGCTGATTTCTTGCAGCAGCTGGGCACTGTAACAGCTCCAGAGCTGTTCTGTAAGGCAAGTAAAAGGGTGTGGGCCCTGCAGCACCACCTGTTGTTCGCATTGTGCGTTGGAAGGCACAAATTAAGCAGACGGGAGGAGAAGTCAGGATAGTGCGCAAGGGCATACTTTTCTCTTAGTCCGGGGGCAAGGCTTCAAAATGGGGTCTGCAACGGAGGAGACACAGGGGGCGTGGTCACAGCAGCTTTTCTCTACAGCCTGCACCAGCAGGAGCCTACACCATTTTTTATGATCACGCTGAACTGCAGTGCGACTGCAATTACAGCATGGTCAAGAAGGGAGGCGTCATGCTGGGTGGCCATGCCCTGTCACTGTGCAGGAGCCAGCACAGCTCACACACTAGTCCCCGGGTGCAGCCCCCAACCCCCGGGACACCCGGAGCAACAAAATGTAGATTCAGGCCACCAGGCCACGCCCCTACCTATGAAACCATGCCTCCTTTTTACCATTGCGCTGTTTATCTGCGCGCACTGCATTACAATCTCCCTCGCCACCTTTCTGGGTGTCACCAGTGATAGTGACACCTCTGCCATGCTTGTAGCAGCTGGTCCTAAGATCTACGCCTCAAGCCCTGAGTGTTTGCCCTTGTGACTTGTTGATCATCATAGCGAAGCAGATGCTTACAGAAAACTGCAGGGGCTTAGATTGAAAATAAAAAAATTGATGGGTATAAGGTAGAGAGGAGCGGGTTCGGTTCTCCGAGAACCGAATTCCCCACGAACTCCACGTGGTTTACACTGGTCCGAGGCAGGCTCGGTTGTTCCCGCCTGACTCGGAAAACCTGAACAAGGGAAAATGTCATCATCCCGCTGTCGGATTCTTGCGAGATTCGGATTCCATATAAAGAGCTGCGCGTTGCTGCCATTTTTACTCGTGCATTGAAGAGAGAGCGGAGAGGACGTGGCTATGTTCTCTCAGTGGAAATCTCAATATCAGTGCTCAGTATCAGTGGTTACTTATTGCTGCTCAGTAATACTAGCAGTGTGTCTCTCCTGCTCAGTGTCAGTTCTCAGTAGTATCCTCATCAGTGCTCAGTATCACTGCTCATTGTCTTGTGCTGCATTGTGGTGCTCAGCATACTACAGTACATTACTAATAGTCCAGTGCTGCATCTTGCTGCTCAGTGTCAGTTCTAGTATCCTCATCAGTGCTCACTATCACTGCTCATTGCATTGTGGTGTTCTGTATACTACAGTAACATAGTAATATAGTATATATAGAGGAGCGGGTTCGGTTCTCCGAGAACCGAATTCCCGACGAACTCCACGTGGTTTACACTGGTCCGTGGCAGGCTCGGTTGTTCCCGCCTGACTCGGAAAACCTGAACAAGGGAAAATGTCATCATCCCGCTGTCGGATTCTCGCGAGATTCGGATTCCATATAAAGAGCTGCGCGTTGCCGCCATTTTTACTCGTGCATTGAAGAGAGAGCGGAGAGGACGTGGCTATGTTCTCTCAGTGGAAATCTCAATATCAGTGCCCAGTATCAGTGGTTACTTATTGCTGCTCAGTAATACTAGTAGTGTGTCTCTCCTGCTCAGTGTCAGTTCTCAGTAGTATCCTCATCAGTGCTCAGTATCACTGCTCATTGTCTTGTGCTGCATTGTGGTGCTCAGCATACAACAGTACATTACTAATAGTCCAGTGCTGCATCTTGCTGCTCATGTTGGCTATGCCCCAGCCCCTGAAGCATTCAAGCTGATTTCTTGCAGCAGCTGGGCACTGTAACAGCTCCAGAGCTGCTCTGTAAGGCAAGTAAAAGGGTGTTGGCCCTGCAGCACTACCTGTAGTTTGCATTGTGCGTTGGAAGGCACAAAGTAAGCAGACAGGAGAAGTCAGGAGAGTGCACAAGGGCATAGAAGGCAGGGGCTCAAGAAAAGAGAAGTGGAAACAGACAGCAAACTAGGCTGGAGAGAGACCTGAGACAAAGAGATCTGAATTATACGAGTAGCCGACCAGAGGAAACACAAATTATGCAGTCAAGTGTCCCACATTTGGGGAAATCGTAGGAGCAGCACACCCAGAGTGCAATGGGTGAGCCTTGCCCTGGTAGAAGCACCTTCCTGATCATAGTATCTCACTTGGCAGGTAAGTAGGAGTTGGGCTTGAGCTGGGGAGGGTCGCTGCTCGGGCACCCCCCTGTCAAGTGAAGGAGATCCAACTGAGGCAGCACAAGGAAACTCTCAAAAAAAGAACAAGGCTAGAGGAAGATCTGAGACAAAGAAATCTGACTTTTACCAGAGCTGACCAGAGGAAAGCACAAACACAGTCCCCCACTACCACAAATAATGCAGTCGAGTTTCCCACATTTGGGGAAATCACAGGGGTCAGCATACCCAGAATGCAATGAATGAACCTCACCCTGGGAGAACAATCTTCATGACCATGGTATCTCCTATGCAAAATAAGTATGATTTGGGATAGGGCTGGGGAGGGCCGCTGCTCAGGCACATCTCTTTCAAGTAAAGGAGATTCAACTGAGGCAGCACAAGGGAACTCTCATCTGGGGACAACAACTGCAGGGAGAACACATATTTTCAGATGAACATGGGAGAGCTGAAGGCTGCCTAATACTGAAGCACCCCAAACAACAAACCAAATGCAACAACTAGTACAAGCATTCCTGGGGGAAGGTCTGCAGAAGACGGATTTGCATACGGTGATGTCATCCAAGCAGTGGGCCAAAGTTGGCTGGAACCCTCATCTGCATATGAAAAGAGAAAAGGGGTATGCAGGGCATGGCGGCCTTTTGCGGCGCTTGGATGACCCTTAGTTCGCATTAAACACCTCCACCCTCCGTCGGTGTGGGGCTCATGTTGGCTATGCCCCAGCCCCTGAAGCATTCAAGCTGATTTCTTGCAGCAGCTGGGCACTGTAACAGCTCCAGAGCTGCTCTGAAAGGCAAGTAAAAGGGTGTGGGCCCTGCAGCACTACCTGTAGTTTGCATTGTGCGTTGGAAGGCACAAAGTAAGCAGACAGGAGAAGTCAGGAGAGTGCACAAGGGCATAGAAGGCAGCGGCTCAAGAAAAGAGAAGTGGAAACAGACAGCAAACTAGGCTGGAGAGAGACCTGAGACAAAGAGATCTGAATTATACGAGTAGCCGACTAGAGGAAACACAAATTATGCAGTCAAGTGTCCCACATTTGGGGAAATCGTAGGAGCAGCACACCCAGAGTGCAATGGGTGAGCCTTGCCCTGGGAGAAGCACCTTCCTGATCATAGTATCTCACCTGGCAGGTAAGTAGGAGTTGGGCTAGAGATGGGGAGGGTCGCTGCTCGGGCACCCCCCTGTCAAGTGAAGTTCTGCAGAAGACGGATTTGCATACGGTGATGTCATCCAAGCAGTGGGTCAAAGTTGGCTTCAACCCTCATCTGCATATGAAAAGAGAAAAGGGGCGTGCAGGGCATGGCGGCCTTTTGCGGTGCTTGGATGACCCCTAGTTCGCATTAAACACCTCCACCCTCCTTTGGTGTGGGGCTCATGTTGGCCATGCCCCATCCCCTGAAGATGAACATGGGAGGGCAGAAGGCTGCCTAATACTGAAGCACCCCCAAACAACAAACCAAATGCAACAACTAGTGCAAGCATTCCTGGGGGAAGGCCTGCCGCAGATGGATTTGCATATGGTGATGTCATCCAAGCAGTGGGTCAAAGTTGGCTTCAACCCTCGTCTGCATATGAAAAGAGAAAAGGGGCGTGCAGGGCATGGTGGCCTTTTGCGGCGCTTGGCTGACCCCTAGTTTGCATTAAACACCTCCACCCTCCTTTGGTGTGGGGCTCATGTTGGCTATGCCCCAGCCCCTGAAGCATTCAAGCTGATTTCTTGCAGCAGCTGGGCACTGTAACAGCTCCAGAGCTGCTCTGTAAGGCAAGTAAAAGGGTGTGGGCCCTGCAGCACTACCTGTAGTTTGCATTGTGCATTGGAAGGCACAAAGTAAGCAGACGGGAGGAGAAGTCAGGATAGTGCACAAGGGTATAGAAGGGAGCGGCTGAAGAAAAGAGAAGTGGAAACAGACAGCAAACTAGGCTGGAGAGAGACCTGAGACAAAGAGATCTGAATTATACGAGAGCCGACGAGGGGAAACACAAATTATGCAGTCAAGTTTCCCACATTTGGGGAAATCGCAGGAGCAGCACACCCAGAGTGCAATGGTTGAGCCTTGCCCTGGGAGAAGCACCTTCATGATCATAGTATCTCACCTGGCAGGTAAGTAGGAGTTGGGCTAGAGCTGGGGAGGGTCGCTGCTCGGGTTCCCCCCTGTGAAGTGAAGGAGATCCAACTGAGGCAGCACCAGGGAACTCTCGAAAGAAGAACAAGGCTAGAGGAAGATCTGAGACAAAGAAATCTGACTTTTACCAGAGCTGACCAGAGGAAAGCACAAACACAGTCCCCCACTACCACAAATAATGCAGTCGAGTTTCCCACATTTGGGAAAATCACAGGGGTCAGCATACCCAGAATGCAATGAATGAACCTCACCCTGGGAGAACAATCTTCATGACCATGGTATCTCCTATGCAAAATAAGTATGATTTGGGATAGGGCTGGTGAGGGCAGCTGCTCAGGCACATCTCTGTCAAGTAAAGGAGATTCAACTGAGGCAGCACAAGTGAACTCTCATCTGGGGACAACAACTGCAGGGAGACCACATCTTTTCAGATGAACATGGGAGGGCGGAAGGCTGCCTAATACTGAAGCACCATCAAATATCAAACCATATGCAACAACTAGTACAAGCACTCCTGGGGGAAGGTCTGCAGCAGACGGATTTGCATACGGTGATGTTATCCAAGCAGTGGGCCAAAGTTGACTGGAACCCTCATCTGCATATGAAAAGAGAAAAGGGGCATGCAGGGCATGGCGGCCTTTTGCAGTGCTTGGATGACCCCTAGTTCGCATTAAACACCTCCCCCCTCCTTTGGTGTGGGGCTCATGTTGGCCATGCCCCATCCCCTGAAGCATTCAAGCTGATTTCTTGCAGCAGCTGGGCACTGTAACAGCTCCAGAGCTGCTCTGTAAGGCAAGTAAAAGGGTGTGGGCCCTGCAGCACTACCTGTAGTTTGCATTGTGCATTGGAAGGCACAAAGTAAGCAGACGGGAGGAGAAGTCAGGATAGTGCACAAGGGTATAGAAGGGAGCGGCTGAAGAAAAGAGAAGTGGAAACAGACAGCAAACTAGGCTGGAGAGAGACCTGAGACAAATAGATCTGAATTATACGAGAGCCGACCAGGGGAAACACAAATTATGCAGTCAAGTTTCCCACATTTGGGGAAATCGCAGGGGCAGCACACCCAGAGTGCAATGGGTGAGCCTTGCCCTGGGAGAAGCACCTTCATGATCATAGTATCTCACCTGGCAGGTAAGTAGGAGTTGGGCTAGAGCTGGGGAGGGTCGCTGCTCGGGTACCCCCCTGTCAAGTGAAGGAGATCCAACTGAGGCAGCACAATGGAACTCTCGAAAGAAGAACAAGGCTAGAGGAAAATCTGAGACAAAGAAATCTGACTTTTACCAGAGATGACCAGAGGAAAGCACAAACACAGTCCCCCACTACCACAAATAATGCAGTCAAGTTTCCCACATTTGGGGAAATCACAGGGGTCAGCATACCCAAAATGCAATGAATGAACCTCACCCTGGGAGAACAATCTTCATGACCATGGTATCTCCTATGCAAAATAAGTATGATTTGGAATAGGGCTGGGGAGGGCCGCTGCTCATGCACATCTCTGTCAAGTAAAGGAGATTCAACTGAGGCAGCACAAGGGAACTCTCATCTGGGGACAACAACTGCAGGGAGAACACATATTTTCAGATGAACATGGGAGGGCAGAAGGCTGCCTAATACTGAAGCACCCCCAAACAACAAACCAAATGCAACAACTAGTGCAAGCATTCCTGGGGGAAGTTCTGCAGAAGACGGATTTGCATACGGTGATGTCATCCAAGCAGTGGGTCAAAGTTGGCTTCAACCCTCATCTGCATATGAAAAGAGAAAAGGGGCGTGCAGGGATGGCGGCCTTTTGCGGTGCTTGGATGACCCCTAGTTCGCATTAAACACCTCCACCCTCCTTTGGTGTGGGGCTCATGTTGGCCATGCCCCATCCCCTGAAGCATTCAAGCTGATTTCTTGCAGCAGCTGGGCACTGTAACAGCTCCAGAGCTGCTCTGTAAGGCAAGTAAAAGGGTGTGGGCCCTGCAGCACTACCTGTAGTTTGCATTGTGCATTGGAAGGCACAAAGTTAGCAGACGGGAGGAGAAGTCAGGATAGTGCACAAGGGTATAGAAGGGAGCGGTTGAAGAAAAGAGAAGTGGAAACAGACAGCAAACTAGGCTGGAGAGAGACCTGAGACAAAGAGATCTGAATTATACGAGAGCCGACCAGGGGAAACACAAATTATGCAGTCAAGTTTCCCACATTTGGGGAAATCGCAGGGGCAGCACACCCAGAGTGCAATGGGTGAGCCTTGCCCTGGGAGAAGCACCTTCATGATCATAGTATCTCACCTGGCAGGTAAGTAGGAGTTGGGCTAGAGCTGGGGAGGGTCGCTGTTCGGGCACCCCCCTGTCAAGTGAAAGAGATCCAACTGAGGCAGCACAAGGGAACTCTCGAAAGAAGAACAAGGCTAGAGGAAGATCTGAGACAAAGAAATCTGACTTTTACCAGAGCTGACCAGAGGAAAGCACAAACACAGTCCCCCACTACCACAAATAATGCAGTCGAGTTTCCCACATTTGGGAAAATCACAGGGGTCAGCATACCCAGAATGCAATGAATGAACCTCACCCTTGGAGAACAATCTTCATGACCATGGTATCTCCTATGCAAAATAAGTATGATTTGGGATAGGGCTGGTGAGGGCAGCTGCTCAGGCACATCTCTGTCAAGTAAAGGAGATTCAACTGAGGCAGCACAAGTGAACTCTCATCTGGGGACAACAACTGCAGGGAGACCACATCTTTTCAGATGAACATGGGAGGGCGGAAGGCTGCCTAATACTGAAGCACCATCAAATATCAAACCATATGCAACAACTAGTACAAGCACTCCTGGGGGAAGGTCTGCAGCAGACGGATTTGCATACGGTGATGTTATCCAAGCAGTGGGCCAAAGTTGACTGGAACCCTCATCTGCATATGAAAAGAGAAAAGGGGCAAGCAGGGCATGGCGGCCTTTTGCAGTGCTTGGATGACCCCTAGTTCGCATTAAACACCTCCCCCCTCCTTTGGTGTGGGGCTCATGTTGGCCATGCCCCATCCCCTGAAGCATTCAAGCTGATTTCTTGCAGCAGCTGGGCACTGTAACAGCTCCAGAGCTGCTCTGTAAGGCAAGTAAAAGGGTGTGGGCCCTGCAGCACTACCTGTAGTTTGCATTCTAGTGTCTTTCGTTTGGGAGAAAAATGCAAAGGTACAATACAGCTTTTCCTTGCCGATATCTCTCTTTTGCAAAGAGCTAGGCATTGGAAAATTCAGGGCTATACCGTGTAGATGAAGCACTAACAGGAGGCTTTTAAATTTTCATTCTAGTGTCTTTCGTTTGGGAGAAAAATGCAAAGGTACAATACAGCTTTTCCTTGCCAATATCTCTCTTTTGCAAAGAGCTAGGCATTGGAAAATTCAGGGCTATAACGTGTAGATGAAGCACTAACAGGAGGCTTTAAAATTTTCATTCTAGTGTCTTTCGTTTGGGAGAAAAATGCAAAAGTACAATGCAGCTTTTCCTTGCCGATATCTCTCTTTTGCAAAGAGATAGGCATTGGAAAATTCAGGGCTATAACGTGTAGATGAAGCACTAACAGGAGGCTTTAAAATTTTCATTCTAGTGTCTTTCGTTTGGGAGAAAAATGCAAAGGTACAATACAGCTTTTCCTTGCCGATATCTCTCTTTTGCAAAGAGCTAGGCATTGGAAAATTCAGGGCTATAACGTGTAGATGAAGCACTAACAGTAGGCTTTAAAATTTTCATTCTAGTGTCTTTCGTTTGGGAGAAAAATGCAAAGGTACAATACAGCTTTTCCTTGCCAATATCTCTCTTTTGCAAAGAGCTAGGCATTGGAAAATTCAGGGCTATAACGTGTAGATGAAGCACTAACAGGAGGCTTTAAAATTTTCATTCTAGTGTCTTTCGTTTGGGAGAAAAATGCAAAAGTACAATGCAGCTTTTCCTTGCCGATATCTCTCTTTTGCAAAGAGATAGGCATTGGAAAATGCAGGGCTATAACGTGTAGATGAAGCACTAACAGGAGGCTTTAAAATTTTCATTCTAGTGTCTTTCGTTTGGGAGAAAAATGCAAAGGTACAATACAGCATTTCCTTGCCGATATCTCTCTTTTGCAAAGAGATAGGCATTGGAAAATTCAGGGCTATAACGTGTAGATGAAGCACTAACAGGAGGCTTTAAAATTTTCATTCTAGTGTCTTTCGTTTGGGAGAAAAATGCAAAGGTACAATACAGCTTTTCCTTGCCGATATCTCTCTTTTGCAAAGAGATAGGCATTGGAAAATTCAGGGCTATAACGTGTAGATGAAGCACTAACAGGAGGCTTTAACATTTTCATTCTAGTGTACTTCGTTTGGGAGAAAAATGCAAAGGTACAATACAGCTTTTCCTTGCCGATATCTCTCTTTTGCAAAGAGATAGGCATTGGAAAATTCAGGGCTATAACGTGTAGATGAAGCACTAATAGGAGGCTTTAAAATTTTCATTCTAGTGTCCTTCGTTTGGGAGAAAAATGCAAAGGTACAATACAGCTTTTCCTTGCCGATATCTCTCTTTTGCAAAGAGATAGGCATTGGAAAATTCAGGGCTATAACGTGTAGATGAAGCACTAACAGGAGGCTTTAAAATTTTCATTCTAGTGTCTTTCGTTTGGGAGAAAAATGCAAAGGTACAATACAGTTTTTCCTTGCCGATATCTCTCTTTTGCAAAGAGATAGGCATTGGAAAATTCAGGGCTATAACGTGTAGATGAAGCACTAACAGGAGGCTTTAAAATTTTCATTCTAGTGTCTTTCGTTTGGGAGAAAAATGCAAAGGTACAATACAGCTTTTCCTTGCCAATATCTCTCTTTTGCAAAGAGCTAGGCATTGGAAAATTCAGGGCAATAACGTGTAGATGAAGCACTAACAGGAGGCTTTAAAATTTTCATTCTAGTGTCTTTCGTTTGGGAGAAAAATGCAAAAGTACAATGCAGCTTTTCCTTGCCGATATCTCTCTTTTGCAAAGAGATAGGCATTGGAAAATGCAGGGCTATAACGTGTAGATGAAGCACTAACAGGAGGCTTTAAAATTTTCATTCTAGTGTCTTTCGTTTGGGAGAAAAATGCAAAGGTACAATACAGCATTTCCTTGCCGATATCTCTCTTTTGCAAAGAGATAGGCATTGGAAAATTCAGGGCTATAACGTGTAGATGAAGCACTAACAGGAGGCTTTAAAATTTTCATTCTAGTGTCTTTCGTTTGGGAGAAAAATGCAAAGGTACAATACAGCTTTTCCTTGCCGATATCTCTCTTTTGCAAAGAGCTAGGCATTGGAAAATTCAGGGCTATACCGCGTACATGAAGCACTAACAGGAGGCTTTTAAATTTTCATTCTAGTGTCTTTCGTTTGGGAGAAAAATGCAAAGGTACAATACAGCTTTTCCTTGCCAATATCTCTCTTTTGCAAAGAGCTAGGCATTGGAAAATTCAGGGCTATAACGTGTAGATGAAGCACTAACAGGAGGCTTTAAAATTTTCATTCTAGTGTCTTTCGTTTGGGAGAAAAATGCAAAAGTACAATGCAGCTTTTCCTTGCCGATATCTCTCTTTTGCAAAGAGATAGGCATTGGAAAATTCAGGGCTATAACGTGTAGATGAAGCACTAATAGGAGGCTTTAAAATTTTCATTCTAGTGTCTTTCGTTTGGGAGAAAAAAGCAAAGGTACAATACAGCTTTTCCTTGCCGATATCTCTCTTTTGCAAAGAGATAGGCATTGGAAAATTCAGGGCTATAACGTGTAGATGAAGCACTAACAGGAGGCTTTAAAATTTTCATTCTAGTGTCTTTCGTTTGGGAGAAAAATGCAAAGGTACAATACAGCTTTTCCTTGCCGATATCTCTCTTTTGCAAAGAGCTAGGCATTGGAAAATTCAGGGCTATAACGTGTAGATGAAGCACTAACAGTAGGCTTTAAAATTTTCATTCTAGTGTCTTTCGTTTGGGAGAAAAATGCAAAGGTACAATACAGCTTTTCCATGCCGATATCTCTCTTTTGCAAAGAAATAGGCATTGGAAAATTCAGGGCTATAACGTGTAGATGAAGCACTAACAGGAGGCTTTAAAATTTTCATTCTAGTGTCCTTCGTTTGGGAGAAAAATGCAAAGGTACAATACAGCTTTTCCTTGCCGATATCTCTCTTTTGCAAAGAGATAGGCATTGGAAAATTCAGGGCTATATCGTGTAGATGAAGCACTAACAGGAGGCTTTAAAATTTTCATTCTAGTGTCTTTCGTTTGGGAGAAAAATGCAAAGGTACAATACAGCTTTTCCTTGCCAATATCTCTCTTTTGCAAAGAGCTAGGCATTGGAAAATTCAGGGCTATAACGTGTAGATGAAGCACTAACAGGAGGCTTTAAAATTTTCATTCTAGTGTCTTTCGTTTGGGAGAAAAATGCAAAAGTACAATGCAGCTTTTCCTTGCCGATATCTCTCTTTTGCAAAGAGATAGGCATTGGAAAATGCAGGGCTATAACGTGTAGATGAAGCACTAACAGGAGGCTTTAAAATTTTCATTCTAGTGTCTTTCGTTTGGGAGAAAAATGCAAAGGTACAATACAGCATTTCCTTGCCGATATCTCTCTTTTGCAAAGAGATAGGCATTGGAAAATTCAGGGCTATAACGTGTAGATGAAGCACTAACAGGAGGCTTTAAAATTTTCATTCTAGTGTCTTTCGTTTGGGAGAAAAATGCAAAGGTACAATACAGCTTTTCCTTGCCGATATCTCTCTTTTGCAAAGAGCTAGGCATTGGAAAATTCAGGGCTATACCGCGTACATGAAGCACTAACAGGAGGCTTTTAAATTTTCATTCTAGTGTCTTTCGTTTGGGAGAAAAATGCAAAGGTACAATACAGCTTTTCCTTGCCAATATCTCTCTTTTGCAAAGAGCTAGGCATTGGAAAATTCAGGGCTATAACGTGTAGATGAAGCACTAACAGGAGGCTTTAAAATTTTCATTCTAGTGTCTTTCGTTTGGGAGAAAAATGCAAAAGTACAATGCAGCTTTTCCTTGCCGATATCTCTCTTTTGCAAAGAGATAGGCATTGGAAAATTCAGGGCTATAACGTGTAGATGAAGCACTAATAGGAGGCTTTAAAATTTTCATTCTAGTGTCTTTCGTTTGGGAGAAAAAAGCAAAGGTACAATACAGCTTTTCCTTGTCGATATCTCTCTTTTGCAAAGAGCTAGGCATTGGAAAATTCAGGGCTATAACGTGTAGATGAAGCACTAACAGTAGGATTTAAAATTTTCATTCTAGTGTCTTTCGTTTGGGAGAAAAATGCAAAGGTACAATACAGCTTTTCCTTGCCGATATCTCTCTTTTGCAAAGAGATAGGCATTGGAAAATTCAGGGCTATAACGTGTAGATGAAGCACTAATAGGAGGATTTAACATTTTCATTCTAGTGTCCTTCGTTTGGGAGAAAAATGCAAAGGTACAATACAGCTTTTCCTTGCCGATATCTCTCTTTTGCAAAGAGATAGGCATTGGAAAATTCAGGGCTATAACGTGTAGATGAAGCACTAACAGGAGGCTTTAAAATTTTCATTCTAGTGTCTTTCGTTTGGGAGAAAAATGCAAAGGTACAATACAGCTTTTCCTTGCCGATATCTCTCTTTTGCAAAGAGCTAGGCATTGGAAAATTCAGGGCTATAACGTGTAGATGAAGCACTAACAGTAGGCTTTAACATTTTCATTCTAGTGTCTTTCGTTTGGGAGAAAAATGCAAAGGCACAATACAGCTTTTCCTTGCCGATATCTCTCTTTTGCAAAGAGATAGGCATTGGAAAATTCAGGGCTATAACGTGTAGATGAAGCACTAACAGGAGGCTTTAAAATTTTCATTCTAGTGTCTTTCGTTTGGGAGAAAAATGCAAAAGTACAATGCAGCTTTTCCTTGCCGATATCTCTCTTTTGCAAAGAGATAGGCATTGGAAAATGCAGGGCTATAACGTGTAGATGAAGCACTAACAGGAGGCTTTAAAATTATCATTCTAGTGTCTTTCGTTTGGGAGAAAAATGCAAAAGTACAATACACTTTTCCTTGCCGATATCTCTCTTTTGCAAAGAGATAGGCATTGGAAAATTTAGGCCTATAACGTGTAGATGAAGCACTAATAGGAGGCTTTAACATTTTCATTCTAGTATCCTTCGTTTGGGAGAAAAATGCAAAGGTACAATACATCTTTTCCTTGCCGATATCTCTCTTTTGAAAAGAGATAGGCATTGGAAAATTCAGGGCTATAACGTGTAGATGAAGCACTAACAGGAGGCTTTAAAATTTTCATTCTAGTGTCTTTCGTTTGGGAGAAAAATGCAAAGGTACAATACAGCTTTTCCTTGCCGATATCTCTCTTTTGCAAAGAGCTAGGCATTGGAAAATTCAGGGCTATAACGTGTAGATGAAGCACTAACAGTAGGCTTTAAAATTTTCATTCTAGTGTCTTTCGTTTGGGAGAAAAATGCAAAGGTACAATACAGCTTTTCCTTGCCGATATCTCTCTTTTGCAAAGAGCTAGGCATTGGAAAATTCAGGGCTATAACGTGCAGATGAAACACTAACAGTAGGATTTAAAATTTTCATTCTAGTATCTTTCGTTTGGGAGAAAAATGCAAAGGTACAATACAGCTTTTCCTTGCCGATATCTCTCTTTTGCAAAGAGATAGGCATTGGAAAATTCAGGGCTATAACGTGTAGATGAAGCACTAACAGGAGGCTTTAAAATTTTCATTTTAGTGTCTTTCGTTTGGGAGAAAAATGCAAAGGTACAATACAGTTTTTCCTTGCCGATATCTCTCTTTTGCAAAGAGATAGGCATTGGAAAATTCAGGGCTATAACGTGTAGATGAAGCACTAATAGGAGGCTTTAAAATTTTCATTCTAGTGTCCTTCGTTTGGGAGAAAAATGCAAAGGTACAATACAGCTTTTCCTTGCTGATATCTCTCTTTTGCAAAGAGATAGGCATTGGAAAATTCAGGGCTATAACGTGTAGATGAAGCACTAACAGGAGGCTTTAAAATTTTCATTCTAGTGTCTTTCGTTTGGGAGAAAAATGCAAAGGTACAATACAGCTTTTCCTTGCCGATATCTCTCTTTTGCAAAGAGCTAGGCATTGGAAAATTCAGGGCTATAACGTGTAGATGAAGCACTAACAGTAGGCTTTAACATTTTCATTCTAGTGTCTTTCGTTTGGGAGAAAAATGCAAAGGTACAATACAGCATTTCCTTGCCGATATCTCTCTTTTGCAAAGAGCTAGGCATTGGAAAATTCAGGGCTATAACGTGTAGATGAAGCACTAACAGGAGGCTTTAAATTTTTCATTCTAGTGTCCTTCGTTTGGGAGAAAAATGCAAAGGTACAATACAGCTTTTCCTTGCCGATATCTCTCTTTTGCAAAGAGATAGGCATTGGAAAATTCAGGGCTATAACGTATAGATGAAGCACTAACAGGAGGCTTTAAAATTTTCATTCTAGTGTCTTTCGTTTGGGAGAAAAATGCAAAAGTACAATGCAGCTTTTCCTTGCCGATATCTCTCTTTTGCAAAGAGATAGGCATTGGAAAATGCAGGGCTATAACGTGTAGATGAAGCACTAACAGGAGGCTTTAAAATTTTCATTCTAGTGTCTTTCGTTTGGGAGAAAAATGCAAAGGTACAATACAGCTTTTCCTTGCCGATATCTCTCTTTTGCAAAGAGATAGGCATTGGAAAATTCAGGGCTATAACGTGTAGATGAAGCACTAACAGGAGGCTTTAACATTTTCATTCTAGTGTACTTCGTTTGGGAGAAAAATGCAAAGGTACAATACAGCTTTTCCTTGCCGATATCTCTCTTTTGCAAAGAGATAGGCATTGGAAAATTCAGGGCTATAACGTGTAGATGAAGCACTAATAGGAGGTTTTAAAATTTTCATTCTAGTGTCCTTCGTTTGGGAGAAAAATGCAAAGGTACAATACAGCTTTTCCTTGCCGATATCTCTCTTTTGCAAAGAGATAGGCATTGGAAAATTCAGGGCTATAACGTGTAGATGAAGCACTAACAGGAGGCTTTAAAATTTTCATTCTAGTGTCTTTCGTTTGGGAGAAAAATGCAAAGGTACAATACAGCTTTTCCTTGCCGATATCTCTCTTTTGCAAAGAGCTAGGCATTGGAAAATTCAGGGCTATAACGTGTAGATGAAGCACTAACAGGAGGCTTTAAAATTTTCATTCTAGTGTCTTTCGTTTGGGAGAAAAATGCAAAGGTACAATACAGCTTTTCCTTGCCGATATCTCTCTTTTGCAAAGAGATAGGCATTGGAAAATTCAGGGCTATAACGTGTATATGAAGCACTAACAGGAGGCTTTAAAATTTTCATTCTAGTGTCTTTCGTTTGGGAGAAAAATGCAAAGGTACAATACAGCTTTTCCTTGCCGATATCTCTCTTTTGCAAAGAGATAGGCATTGGAAAATTCAGGGCTATAACGTGTAGATGAAGCACTAATAGGAGGCTTTAAAATTTTCATTCTAGTGTCCTTCGTTTGGGAGAAAAATGCAAAGGTACAATACAGCTTTTCCTTGCCGATATCTCTCTTTTGCAAAGAGATAGGCATTGGAAAATTCAGGGCTATAACGTGTAGATGAAGCACTAACAGGAGGCTTTAAAATTTTCATTCTAGTGTCTTTCGTTTGGGAGAAAAATGCAAAGGTACAATACAGCTTTTCCTTGCCGATATCTCTCTTTTGCAAAGAGCTAGGCATTGGAAAATTCAGGGCTATAACGTGTAGATGAAGCACTAACAGGAGGCTTTAAAATTTTCATTCTAGTGTCTTTCGTTTGGGAGAAAAATGCAAAGGTACAATACAGCTTTTCCTTGCCGATATCTCTCTTTTGCAAAGAGATAGGCATTGGAAAATTCAGGGCTATAACGTGTATATGAAGCACTAACAGGAGGCTTTAAAATTTTCATTCTAGTGTCTTTCGTTTGGGAGAAAAATGCAAAGGTACAATACAGCTTTTCCTTGCCGATATCTCTCTTTTGCAAAGAGATAGGCATTGGAAAATTCAGGGCTATAACGTGTAGATGAAGCACTAATAGGAGGCTTTAAAATTTTCATTCTAGTGTCCTTCGTTTGGGAGAAAAATGCAAAGGTACAATACAGCTTTTCCTTGCCGATATCTCTCTTTTGCAAAGAGATAGGCATTGGAAAATTCAGGGCTATAACGTGTAGATGAAGCACTAACAGGAGGCTTTAAAATTTTCATTCTAGTGTCTTTCGTTTGGGAGAAAAATGCAAAGGTACAATACAGCTTTTCCTTGCCGATATCTCTCTTTTGCAAAGAGCTAGGCATTGGAAAATTCAGGGCTATAACGTGTAGATGAAGCACTAACAGTAGACTTTAAAATTTTCATTCTAGTGTCTTTCGTTTGGGAGAAAAATGCAAAGGTACAATACAGCTTTTCCTTGCCGATATCTCTCTTTTGCAAAGAGCTAGGCATTGGAAATTCAGGGCTATAACGTGTAGATGAAGCACTAACAGGAGGCTTTAAAATTTTCATTCTAGTGTCTTTCGTTTGGGAGAAAAATGCAAAGGTACAATACAGCTTTTCCTTGCCGATATCTCTCTTTTGCAAAGAGCTAGGCATTGGAAAATTCAGGGCTATAACGTGTAGATGAAGCACTAATAGGAGGCTTTAAAATTTTCATTCTAGTGTCTTTCGTTTGGGAGAAAAATGCAAAAGTACAATGCTGCTTTTCCTTGCCGATATCTCTCTTTTGCAAAGAGATAGGCATTGGAAAATTCAGGGCTATAACGTGTAGATGAAGCACTAACAGGAGGCTTTAAAATTTTCATTCTAGTGTCCTTCGTTTGGGAG